>NW_005842577.1:163808-216983 GCF_000455745.1 Alligator sinensis
CCTGCCTATGCAGGGGGTCGGACTCAATGATCTATTGAGGTCCCTTCCAACCCTAACATCTATGAATCTATGATGTTAGCTTAAATCATATGTCTAACAGTATACAGACGTAGCGTATTCAATAGTTCCATCAGGACGCAACAGACAACCAATTTCCTGGATCTTGAAAAAGGAGCCAATGTGCACCACTGAACCAGGTGATATCAGAGGCAGTTTCCTTTATGTGCTCTGCTAGTCATTTGCTGTGAAATCTGGGACAAGTCACTCACATTTCCACATTTTACAACTAGGATAACAACTTTCTATTTTGGCAGCATCAGGTGTGCTACCTACACAAGGGCTTTCCATAATCAAAGGGTTCTCTGTTAGCCCTGAGCCAACGCTCTGATGCAGGGCAGGTGAGGGATGGGAAGAACTATAATGAAGGGTTGGGAAGAACTACAATGAGAATGACTTGGGCCAATTGGTGGGGGTATTCCCCTCCCCCACCAATCAGAAGAACATAGGAAAGAGCTTGACTTAAGGGCAAGGTGAAGAAAAGGACCTGAGGGGAAACTAACCCCTCAGGCTTTCCCATTGGTCCATTCCCAATATGGGGGTGGCGCCTCCATGAATAAAAGCCCACATGCCCAGGACATGGGTGGCTTCAACAAGGGACAACGAAGAAGGGCTGCAAAAGAGCTGACCAGTGGGGCGGAACAGTTGCCCTACAAGTATCCTGAAGATGCATACACCGAGAGGAAGTAGCAGCATCAGTGCACAGATCGGTGCAGAGAGGATCCAGGGAATGGACGTGACCTTGGTGGCTGCATGAGGCAGCGCAGGTCCCTAACTCTGCACAAGGCAGGAGCCCTCAGTGCATGGAGTGGTGCACAGGGGTGGAGAGCTGGAGGGATCACCGTGGCTGCACAAGGCAGTGCAGGTCCCCATCCCTGCACAAGGCAGGCACCCTTTCAATGCACAGGGCAGTGCACAGGGCTGAGAGAGGGCTGCATAAGGCAGCTTGGGCCTTCGTGCAGCAAGCAGTAACCAGATGGGTCAACCACCCCAGAGAGGGAGGACACCCACATCCAACCCACAGATAGAGACAAGCCTAGCCCTCCAAAGATACTTGGAGTCATGAGTTACCCAGGAAGGGGATTTCCACAGGGTAGACGTGGCCCTCCCTGCTTTGGGTGATCAAAGGGAAGCCCTAACAGGGAGGGGGACCATTTGCCCTTAGGTGTAGAGAGAAATCAAGGGCCCCTGTTTGTTAAAGGGTGGTTTCATGGTTACAAGGCCTCTACTAGTTGTGTGACCTAAGAGAGGGGGATGGTGTTCCTTTAAGGTAATGGGTTCCTTTTCCGGGTACCATTTCGTCTTGGGCACAGCTTCTGTGCCATTGTTGTGTCCTGGTTCCTCGTGTTGTTGGGATTTTTGGTGTAAACTTCCATCCTTATTATTGCATTATGAGACGATTGTAAGCTTCTCTATTTAGCCTGCTAGTAGGGTCTGCTAGCTCAGCCCCGACTCTATACCTGAGTTCATTGTATTGGTTATCTTTATGCATTTGTATCTCATTTGCTATAATCTCACTGTGTATGTTCAGTTATTGTCCCATCACTGCTAGATTATCCTTTGTTAATCTGCTGTCTAACCTGTGTTTTATCATCAAGTGTTCCCTTGTCTGCTGCCTGGAGGGCCCTATTAAGGGCAGGGGCCGCATACTAACTGGAAGGCCACAGAGGATCAAGGCCTGCGCCTGAGTTCAGGGTTAATACGAGTTACTATCTTTGTAAACCTATATTTGTAACTAACGCGTATGTGTGTGTATTTTATATATAAATATATAAAATATGTATATAAGTATATAATATAGTACAATTAAACCTGTAAATAGTTAAGTATCACTGGGTGTCCCTGGTATCTGCTCTGCTCTGCAGGGAAAGGAGGTGAGCTGGTCTGCAGCTAAGCAGTCACGCTCCCACAGCATACATGCACCCACTGATATCCCTTCAATTGAAAGAGGGTGTACCAGCCACATACCACCAGGGTTACATGAAAAAGAAGCCATTGTGCTCCATTGAACCAGGAGATATCAGACTTTGTTTCCTTTACCTGCTCTGCTACTCATTTTCTCTGAAACCTGGGACAAGTCACTCATGTTTCCATATTTTAAAACTAGGATAACAACTTTCCACGCTGGCAGCATCACGTGTGCTACCTAGACAAGGGCTCTCCAAGTCTCCGTAATGACAGGGTTCCCTATTAGCCCTGAGTCAAGGCCCTGAAGTAGGGCAGAGAGGGTTGGGAAGAATGAGAGCTGACTGTCTTACTTCTGTTCTCCAGTTCCCAGGTCAGATCCGTCCTATATCTCAAAATAAGAGTCGTGTGAAAAATGGCTTAAAACCACCTGCTCCCTGCTCTCTATTGCTGCACCATATACTGGGATATGGTAACAAAGAATCAGATTCCATGCCTCTTGCCCCTTCCTCTCCCTATCTTTGCTTCTTCCTCCTCCACGTTCTACTGAAAAGAAATAGTTACAGTGATCTGAGATAGGTACAGGATAGCTCAAGTTATTTAGGATATCGGTGGAGTGTGATACATCATTTGTTTTGATCACTGTATAAAAGGAGTATTAGAAATTACAGCAACTTTGTTTTGGCCTAGGGGAGTCTACATGAAGTTGTGCCAATACCCTGGGAAGTGTGATGAGAGCTCACTGTCTTCCTTCTGTTCTCCAGTTCCCAGGTGAGATCCCTTGTATCTCAAAATAAGAGTGGTGTAAAGATGGCTTAAAACCACCTTCTTCCTGCTCTCTATTGCTATCCAATTTACTGGGATATGGTAACTGAGAATCAGGTTCCATGCCTCTTGCCCCTTCCTCTCCCCATCTCTGCTTCTTTCTCCTCCACATTTTATTGAAAAGAAATAGTTACACTGATGAGAGATAGACTCATATGTCTTAAGTGTCTGGAGCTGAAGTTCAAGCAGCCTGTCTAATGGATACTGCTACAGCAGGCTGTATGACTCAGGGAAAGGGACACTGGTCCAGTAATCAAACACTGTGATTTTGCCTGCCAATGACTCACTGGGCAATATTGTCCAAAGACAGCAACTTCCCCAGGCCTAAGGTGCCCTAACTGGTGATAAATGTTTTTCCACCTCTTGCACCCAGAGAACTGTCAGTGAGGATCACTGGGTACTTGCTGCCTATGGAAGGTTTGGGGTCTCTACATCATAAGAGAGGTTAAAGTATGAAGCAAATGTAGGTATATTTTGCTTTTGGTCTTAATCATCATTTTAAAATGGACCAAAACTAGCTTGAACTTCATTTTCCTAATATTTTTTTTGTTCCAAAACCTTATCACTATACTAACAAATACCATGGCAAGTCCTTTGTTGACCTGATGTTACATGAAGATGTAACCTAAAGTTACAGGTTCTTGCAACATCACTGCAAGGGATTACCAGTCTCCATGGAATTTTTATTTTTTTAATTTGGTTTCAATCTACAGTCCCATGTGGGTGGCTCTGGAGGCACAGAACTCACTTATTTTAGGGTATGTGGCCCCTGGGAAGCACAAATATTTGGCCAGATTTGGGGCTGCAGATCAGGCTTGCAGAACTTCAAGTTCCAGTTCTCAGCTCCACAACAACAAGGTTGGGATCACTGGGTCTTCAGGCAGGACTTTAGAGCACCAAGCCTGGAAACCCTGTCTACCCTTGAACCAATGACTTCCCTTGAACCACAGACCTTGAACCTTGTGAGTGCCCCACAGAAGGCGGGCAGGGTTCAGCTGATATCCTACGTCTGAGTTGCTGAAAATTCATTGAGCCTGAGGTGTTCCAGATGAAACTACTAATTTGTGTATAAGAAATTGGCATCTTTTGAAACAAAAACAAAAAAAACAACCAAATAATTTACAACAGGCTCTAAGCACTTAATTTCACCCAGAGCGCACTAAAAACAATCATGTTTCCTTCGCCTTTAAAGCCAGGTACAGACATTCAAAAAGGCTGAGGCAGAATTGGTCTAAACTATGGTTTTCTGTAAGTGCCATAGTTTAAATCAGTAGTGCATATAACACATTCACCCTTTGGTGAGGGCACCGGGGGGGGGGGGGGGGGGCCATTTTTTCTCTTCTGTTCTTGGTATAGACTGTTTTTGAAAGCAAAACTTCTGTTCTGTCACAGATATAGAGTGATTTCCAAACACTTCTATTGGAAAAAGTGTAATGTCTCTAGCTGACCTAAATGTCTTCCTAGAGTTTTCCAGCAAAGACAGGAAGCAAGGTCTTGATTTTTTCTTACGTTAAACGCTATGAAACCAATGGACAACCCTCTACACCCCCTTCCAGAAAAAAAAGTAAAAAAGAACCTAGTACACCATATGCAAACAAGCTTACGTATGATAAAGGAGTGGTATTTTTTTTCACTCTACATCTGTAGAATATACTAGTAGATAATGAAGTCAATTTACCAGTTGAAAGAAAGTTAATTTAAAAATGTTAAATGACTATTTTAATGAGGACTGGCATATTGCAGTTATGTCAGGCACCCACTGGCATATTCTTGCTCAGGTGTTTTCCTTGTTGAAATTATTACCTCATTTTGATAGGAAATATCCTGGTTCCGTGGTGTCTGCAGGTTCTGGGAACTCTTGACCTTGTCTTCGTTAAAAAATGTTTCCCTTGCAGGAGTGCTGGCCATACTGAAAACTTGGGACCTAGCATATTAAGATTAGACATTTATAAGTGACTGGAAGTATGCTACACATTTAACAAAACATATTGAAGACGCATGCCTCTTGTATCAAAGGAATTTAACATCTAGATAGAGACAATGAATACAGTAGGCTGATAACAATAGGGATAATAGAAGGGAATTAATCTCAGGACCCCTCTTTTGTTATCTAGTAACACTTTTTACAGAGCTGTTGATTTGGACTGCCACTCCCAGAAACCCCCAGGGGCAGGGGGCCAAGTATAAAGGGAAAAGGAAGCTTAAGGCTGGAGTAGGGGAAGAGAAAGCAGTGTGCACATGGCACTTGGTCAGCCCTGGGTGGCGGAGTGCACAGTGGAGCTGGAAATCTCACTGTCTTGGTCAGCCAGGACTGTGGACTGAAGGAGCTGGACTCAGACTTGTGACACTAACCCCTATGATTTTCTATATAGAAGTGGGACCTCCCCTTTGCTTCTTGTGCCAATTTGTGGGACTGCAGACACAAAACGATGTGCCACAAATTGGCACAAGTTAGTGGCAGTTGTGGGATACTGAAGGGGGCTATCCCACAAGTGAGGCAAAAGGGAATTGGAGGACACAGGCCATAAGGCTCAGGGCAAACTGCTTCAATGAGTGTATCAATGTTGTTTGTTGCGTGGGCATTTAATCAGGGCAGATGAGTTGCATGAAGGGGGGGCCATGCCCCGTGGGAAACACCCTCCCCCCCACCTAGTGTCTCAAGGCCTACCTTCAATCCAGCCCCCTCTAGTGGGGAGGAACAAGAACGGGGTGACAATTTGAAATGGCAGCTGAGTTAAATGGGTGGAATGAGGACACGAAGCCAAAATTCCTGAGGCCGTTGCTAACAGGGAAGGCCAGGGACCTCTACGGTCGGCTCAGCGGTGAAGCCAAACAGGATTAACAAGCACGTGACAGCGGCCCTCAGGAATGTTTTGGGACCAGGCACAAGTCCTGTCTGGGACCGTGCAGCTTTCTTTAATTGTAAGAAGACTTCAGTAGAACATGCATTATATTCAGGTTATACTGTTTGGATTCAGCTAGATCAAAGCAGATAAGAAAATGAGAGTTCTGTGAGAGAATTACAGAAATCCAGGGACAGACATTTTATACATGATTTTTTATCAGAACTGTCGGAAATCTACATATTTCCTATCTGACCACAGTAATCCAGGAGACTGGCTCAATTACACACTAAAGGACTGAAATACTGAAACTAAAGGCCTAGAAGGAGCCTCTGACTTTTCCTGAAAGGGGATAAAATACTGATAAGCACTGAGACTCTCTCCAGTTTCTTTTCAAGATCTGAGGAAATCCAAGTGACACCTATTGCAGTTCGCTGTTGCCCAAGAAAATCAGCTCTGAACAAAAAGAAGAAATACAAATATTTGTGTGCGCGCCTGCATTTAAGTTTAGAAGTATGAATGTCATGCACAAACTTTTTCACACATAGCAGATGCTTTAAATCAAATTTTCATACCATGTACCTATAGGAAATAAACAGGGTAGAAGCATCTAGGGGAGGGAGGACAAATTTAATAGTGAATTCTTTTAGTTCTAAAAGGCACTTAAGAAGTATTTTAAGTGATGTTACTATCTGGGGAGACAAGTTCAGTAAGTGTAAAGAAGGAATAGATTGACAAAAATGGTGACAACTCTGTACTTTCTTATGCACATTGTGACACAGCAGCAGGTAAGCCCTGCCACGAAGAACTGAGAGATGAATGAATCCCTGGAGGGGGAAAGTGTCCACGTGATCAATCTAAGTGTTATAAAGGGCATGAAGCCTGGGACTGTAATTATTGGTGTCTGCTGTGGCAAGGAGTTGCAGTGGACTGGAAGTTCCACTGATAGGGACAGACAGACAGCTGGGGTGAATTTAAACCCTCCTGAAAGGGGAGACCAGAGGGCTGCACAGAGGTGCAGTGTATGTCTGAGCTACCCAAGACTGTGATAAGTGCTAGAGCAGAGCTGACTTGCTGAGGGTGGGGCTTCCTGTGGCACAGCATCCTGGAAAGCTTAGCAAGGATCCCATTGGTGAGCCAACTTCCCTGGGATGGTAGTCTGGAGGAAGGAAGTAAAAGGGGGAAGTAAACACACAATCAGTCACATGGGAGGCAGCTTCCCTGAGAAGAGGGAGTTAAAGACTATGTTACTTAGGGGACTATGCTGGCTAATATATGCAGAGCCTGTCAGGGTGGTGAGTTCAAGTGAACTGATGGACTTGAGGACCTGAAGGAGAACTTGAGAGGAGAGTGTCCCAGGGTTATGCAGATTAAATAACATTGAGGCCAAAGACACTGTGACAACTTTTTGAGCATGACTAATCAACTGAGGAAATTCAAAACTTCAAAGTACATTGGTCTGGACGGTAGAAGACTGGATTTAGGAAGAATGAGGCTTGTAATCTGAAGGCACCATAACACCTGGAGTGGTAAGGGCAGGGGATGGCAATGGAGGAGACCTACAAAGAGAGCAGGTGACCAGTTAAGGTGCAAAGAGGACCAGCTGTTCTACCTCCCGAGATTTACATCTTTCTTTGGCTTTCTTTCTTTCTTTTTTACATAAAAGATGTGGCCAGTGAGTTCCAAAGATGGACCAACTGGTCCTGGCAAACTAACTGTAACTTACTGCTTGGCAGGAGCAAGGACTTCTACACATGTAAAGTCACAGGTAAAGTCAGTTAAAAAGTCACAGGATTATAGGAAAATAGGGCTGTGAGGGAGCTCGGTGGAAGCTCTAATCCCTGCTCAAGGCAGGATCACCCCTGGCTAAACCATAAGTGCTGGTCCAAACTTCTCCTAAGAAATTCTGAGGGTATTCCAAAACTGAACCATCATCACTATTAGAAAGCTCTTCCCAACATCGAAGCTCAATTTGTCTTGTTGCCATTTAAGAAAGTTACTTCTTGTCATGTCCCTGCAACTGCAGAGAACGTTCTGTTGCCAGAACTGTCCCCTGCCTGTGACCGCCTTTCAGCTATTTGAAGACTGTTACTGTATCTGTGAAGAAGCCTTCTCTTCTTCAGAATAAAAAGGTCCAATTCTTTCAACCTCTTGTAAATCAAGTTTTCTAGACCTCTAGTTATTTTTATTGTTCTGTACTGGACCCTTACCGATTTAGTCTACATCCTTGCTGAAGTGCAGTACTCAAAACTGCAAATCATACTCTAGCAGAGGTCTCACCAGTGCTGAGTAAAATGGAAAAAAAACCATCACTTGACTTGCAAGCAACACTCTTATTAAAACAACCCAATATGCTATTTCACCTTTCTATTTTGCAGTGTCTTACTGGTTGGTTTATTGCAAGGGCCTGTTTACTGAGCCATTGCAGAATAATGTATGGAAGCCAACAGTAATTACTAACACAACATTCAGGATTTTGAAAACTCCAGCCTGGGAGTTTAATTTCGGGTAAACTCTGCAAAGACTTGTCTACATGTTGCAAGCTGGTGCAATGCAGAAACATATCAGCTAGTTTTGTGCATGCCACTCCTGAGACAGAACCAGGATAGCCATATTTGTACAATGCAGTGCCTGGGTTATTTAGCTCTGCTGAGAGGCTGGCCTCAATATTTGGGGTACAAAGCAATGTGAATTCAGCTGTACACCTACTGGGAAAGCTAGCTCAACTAACACTGCACTTCACCGACTTATTTTGGATAGAGCCACCAAAGTCCTGAAGAGCCACAATCTTGGCCTGTGCTTCAGGACACAAGCAAGCTGAAGTGTAGGAAAAGGGATTGTAAGCAAGCTTTGTAACACAATTGTATTAAACAGTCATTTTACTTACTTTTTCCCATTTATTTTCCTTAGTACTATGATCATAACTCCTAAGCCAAAAAGTATAGGAACTAGAAGAAAAAGAATAATCTTCTCTCCAGGAACACCTGAAAAACATTTCAACAAACAGACAAAGGTCACTCATAGCCCCCCACCCACTTTCCCCCTGTGGGATGCCACGGCTTCATGGTGGCATCTACACAGCCCAGAATTGACAGGGTTAGTCCTGTGGCAGTCACTGCCAATTAAGGGTTTTGTAGCCTTGTTCTGCCACCCGTTCTACATCAGCTGCCATGTTCCCCTGCAGATGCTGGCCATAGGTGTGGCTAATGGGCCTCCTGCCCCCAATCTGCACAGCCTCCAGCCCCCTGCTAGGTTTGCCTCTGGGGTGTCTGTGCTGTGCAAGTAAGACTCTGCCTGCCCCTCTGCCTCCTGCACTCAGTGCCACCCCCTCTGCACCCACCCCTTCACTCTGCTCAGGCAGCCAAAATACCAAGCTATGTTCCTGTTATAAACCAAACCTGATTTCATAGCATCATAAATAAAAACCTCATCATCAACCCTGAAACAGCACAAGACACAACATCCTTTTCTGCCACAGGTAAAACAGGGGGACCATGGCAGCTTGCAGCTGCAAAAGTTGTTAAAAATATGCTTCAGACTTCCCAGGAAAAGGGGCACACTCCCTGCTTTAGAGGAAGGTCCCCCAGAGTCCATACTAATTAGACCAAGTATTTCTTCCTGACCACAAACATGGCAACAGCTCTGACCCTGAGCCAAGGAGCAAGACTCTCCAGCTAGAAACCTCTGGATTTAAATACCATCAAGGGCACTGACACACCCTAGACAAAAATCGCTAGCCATGGCTGCAGCCAGCACTCACTGCCTCTGAGGTAGGCATAAAAAAAACCTTGACATGTAAAGCATCAGGAGAGAAAAAAATATCCCTCCTGGCCTCATGCAGCAACCAGCAAAGCCCAGAAGCTTGGGAAATAACGATAGCAGACCACAGGCATAGGTCTGCCTAGATCATCTTTGACCAATGCCTGTGCAACCTCCTCTTGAACACCTCCAATGATGAAGGGTCTACAACTTTCCTAGGCTGTCTATTTTGCTGCTTCACTTTTCCAGCTGTGAAGAAGTTTTTCCTGATATCCAATCTAACCCTACTTTGCTGCAACTTCAAATCATTGGTCCATGTTCTACTCTCTGCAGCCAGAGAGATAAGATGTTTCCCTCTAATTTATGGCAGCCCTTCAAGTATCTGAAGGGTACATTGCATCTCCTCTTCAGCATCTTTACCACAAGCTGAACATACCTACCTCCTTAAATCTCTCCTTGTATGACTTTCCTCCCTAATCCTTCATTATTTTTGTTGCCTACCTCTGAAATCTCTTTAACACTCTACAGTGCCAACAAGAGAGACTCTATAACCTTCTGTCTTACACGCAATGCTTCTATGGATGCATCCCTTTTGTGTGGCTGCATCACACTGCAGATGCATATTGAGTCTGTGTTCTAGCTAGACTCCTAGATCCTTCTCTGTAGTGCTGCCATCCAGCCAGGTATCACTCATTTGACATTTGTATTTTTTATTGTTCCTCCTGAGGTGCTGCACCCTGGATTTATCAGCATTGAATTTCATTCTGTTAACTCCAGCCCAGCTTTCTAATCTGTCAAGATCCTTCTGAATTGCACTCCCATCCTCCAAAGTGTTCACAAGCCTTCCCAGTTGCTTGTCATCTGCAAACTTATTCAAGAAACTTTCTATAGTGGCATCTGCATCACTAATAAACAAACTGAACAGCACTGGGCCCAGAACAGACCCCTGTGGGACTCCACTTTAAACTTCCTGTCATTCTGACATGGAGCCACTGATAACTGGATCTTTGCCCTTTGAGACTTTGCTTGAGACTGTTGAGCCAGTTCTCTATCCACTTTACAGTAGTTTTCTTCAGGCCATATTTCTCCAATTTGTTTATAAGGGCATGCAGCACCATTCTAAAACCTTGCAGAAATCCAGATACACTCACAGTATTCCCCTTATCCAAAGTAGTTACTTTGTGAAAGGAGATCAAGTTTGGTTGACATGATTTGTTCTAAATAACAAATCCAATTCCCTGGGATGAAGTTCAGCAAGCCCTACTGACTTAAATTCATCCTTGTCACGGGATGGGGGTCCTGCAGGATGGCCATGATCTCCCCAAGGCCCCTTACTGTACCAAGTTGTGCCGATGGGCACCCTCTATTCTCGCCCGCCACATCTTTGATGGTATGAATGATAGGGAGGCTGCCTCTAAGTCTTCTTGGACATGGTCTTGATCAACTCTCTGGACTCCATGGGTTTCCGGACCCCTGGTGGATCCAGCTCCAAGATAGATGTCACAATGGGTTTTTTGGGGCACCCTAGCCTTATGGGGTATGTGTGGCTCCAACCACCCTCTTTACTACGCCCCAAGCCTTGCAGATGGTACCGACGTTGTTTGGTCTGGGCCTTGTTGTAATTTGGCCCCCTTGTCCTCCCTGGGCCCTGCACAGCCCTGTCCTGCTCTGCGCCTCCCTGGTGCTTGGGCTCTCCACAGCCCTGTCCCACTCTGCGCCACCCTGGTGCTTGGGCTCTCCACAGCCCTGTCCTGCTCTGTGCCTTCCTGGTGCTTGGGCTCTCCGCAGCCCTTCAAAGTGCTGTACCCTCTCTGGCACTGGGGTCTGTGCACCCCAAATGCTGCACCCGCTCTGGCGCCAGGGTCCCCATGCTGGCCGTGGCCCTGCCCCACCCCACCGCCTATGAGGCCTCCTCCATCCCCTAATAGCCTCACCCAAACCACCAGTGTTATACAACAATAAACAAAACACAAGCCCCTGGGCTGTAACATAAATTCAAGCTGCCCAGCTATAACATCATTCAAACCCTACCAGGGAATACTCCGTTCCTCAACAGTATCAGAAGCTGTCCCTGCAGTCAGGCCTCTCCCCTTTGTTTGCTCCAGGAGAGCTCCTTCTCCCTTGGCTATCGGCAGGGAACTGCCCTACCTGGTCCCAGCCCTAGGGTTTATATATGAGCCAGGCCCTGCCCCTTCCGGTCAGTTGACCGCTGGCAGATGTGGGCCACTACCTTGTTCTGGCTGCCCTTGTAACCAGCAGCTGGGGCTTCTAACTCACTGATAGGGCTCTTCCCCTAGTGCTTTCAGCTCTTTAAAGGAGCAGGGAACCCTAGTGCCCTGCGACAATCCTGATCCTGATCCATCAAAAGCTTTCTGAACATCTCTTTTGTCATCTCATCCCTCAACATCTCCACTTTTTTATCCAAATAATCTTTATGAAGTATCTGGTTGCAGTCAACATTTTTTTTTGTGAAAACTGAGGCAAAGTAGCTATTGAGTAGCTCCACCTTCTTTCACCTTCTGTTACGAGTTCCCTGTGGTTATCTAACAGTGGACCCACAGCATCCTTGGCCTTTCGTTTCAAGCCAGCATATTTATAGAACCTCTTCTTGTCATCTGTAGCCTCCCTCACCAGGTGCAGCTTCTTCTTTTTCTTAGCCTTCCAGATTTTTCCCAGAGGGCTCTTGCTTTTTTGTTGTATGCTTCCTTGGTGACCTTCCCATCTTTCCATTACCCATATGCTTTCCTTTTTCAATTGAAGCATCCTAGAAGCATGTTTTGCTGCCACATTGGTCTCTTACTATTCTTTGTGTGATTCCATTGCGTCAACTATTTCATGCCGGGCTTCCAATACTGTGTCCTTCAGAAGCTCACAACCCTCCTGGCCACCATTATCCTTCAGTTTGTCTTCCCAGGGCACCATGGCTGTTAACTCCTTGAGTCAGCTGAAATCCACCTTTCTGAAATCTGGCCTCCTTGTTCTGCTGGCCTCATGTTCTCCCTGTCTTGGGATCTGGAATCCTATCATGTCATGATCACTTCCTCACCATGTTGTCCATTACTTTCACATCGTCCACCAATTCTTTCCTATTGGTCAAAACAAGATCCAAGATTGATGATCCCCTAGTTCTGGGACAGAAAGTTGTCTTCCACACAGCTTAAGAACTGACTTGACATTTTATATTTGCCTAAATTGTTCTTCCAGAAGACGGTTGGAAAACTGAAGTCTCTTATCAGTATCACCTTATAGCGCAAATATGCTCTTTCTAGTTCTGGTCAGATGCATCCCAAATCTTAACAGAAGTCCTTCTCCCCAGATCCCATTGTCAAAGAACATCTGCCATTTCTGTCAAGTTTTTTGTTATTCCCAGAGCAGAGGGATAAGCTTCAAATAACAGGTGATTTCTGAGCTGCTCGCTTGCCTCATCAGCTCCTCTAAAATGTGACTTGCCACCTAAGATGCTATTCTTTCTGTTCACCAAATGAAATGCCAATGCCAAGACTTGGTAAAATGCAGAATAAAAATTGATGAGCTGCAAATTACAAATAGTGAATAGCCTTACTTATCTGCTATTCATTGCCAAGATAAACATGGTAGAGTAAATGTGAATGCTTACTTTGCAGTACTGAGCTATCAGTGTTCACAGATGTGTTTTGAGAATTAATGAGTGGTCTTATCGTGTTTTGAAAGAACCAGATAGGTATTAATTTTGAAGGTTCTTGTTAGATATGAAGATCCCATGAGCACTCACCATTACTGGTGTTTGTCTATTATAACTGGAATAAAAATGGAAAACCTTCTGAGGGGTTCAACATTGTATCTGTCACAGTTTTCAATTTGGTTTTTTATCAACTCATAAATATTTTATTTTCAATCCTTTTCTTTGCATCTTCCTCTAAGAATCATTTTTAGCAAAAGAATATTTTGTTATTTTGATACAAATCATATATTGGAGTAGTCACAAAAAAATAGAAAATTAATCCACGCTGACAATATTAAAAATGATTTCTAAAATAAAGCTCTTTGTGGAAGAAAAACAAATTATCGTGTGAAAATGTTTCAGAAATCTAACCACATCTTTCTAAAATCCTTTTGCTATGACAGAACAGTTAATTTAAGAAAATCCCAATCCCAGTATATGCCAGACTTGCACCCAAAGAGCCTTCAAGTCATCTGATCTGTGCCCACTGTGTCTGTACATTAGGGTGTTTCTGGGTCTGCTAACTGGAGGAAAACCAATCAGGTGGTAGATTCCATTGTGGTCAGTGTCAAGCAGGTACTTGCAAATACAAGCCTGCAACTACATTGTATCCTACCCGACTTTATCAGTCCAGCCTACCTCCATATTCTTGTTCTTGTCTGTTATCATCTTCTTGATAAACTATCTTCTCTTTAATTCCCTCAGGATGGTCAGGATGGTCCATTACACAAGTCAGCCTTTCGAGGTGTTCCAAGGAGAAGTTGCAAACATTTGTCACCATAACTGTTCCATCTGCATTGTGAACGCTGCCAACCTGAGGGCGATGATCAGTCAGGACTCCCTCAGGTCGCCAGGTGATTTTGGGGGCAGGCCTTCCAGTAGCCGAGCAAATTGCAGTGAGGATCCCCTGGCTAATGAAATTTACGAGGAGCTTGGTTCTGATTTCTGAAACAGCTAAAAGCAGAAACGAAATGTGACTGATATGAGAATGTTCCTTTAGAGCTTGTTAAATAGTGTTATAGGTTTGCTTAAATGTTACTGGCATTAATGGGCATCTTACCTACTTAGTTTCTAAAGGTCCTTATTGGCTTCTGTACATTTATCGGGAATAAAAAGCTCAGGTTTTGGAGGTTTGGAGACAATTCCTCTCCCATCAGTCTAAGTGAAATCTTACTCAGAAACTGCTGCATTAACTTCTAAGTAAAAATTATCCATGTCAGGGGAAAGTCCCTTTGGAAACTGGATATAGAATCGAAGGCAAGCGGAGAATGTCCAGTCCATCTGGCTGAATTAAGCTGATCAGCAATGTATATATATGTTAATGCTGGTAAGTGACAGTAATCACTAACTGTTTAAATTGCATAAGATTTTCCATTATCAACACTTATATTTATGTGCTCTAGGACCTGTATCATTTGCTGCTGCTTTTGAAATTCAACCATGCAAAGGCTCTAAGAGTAGTAAAATGCATTGTTCTTTCTTCCAAGAAACATGTTTACTTTTTTGAGTTATCAGCTGGCAGCAATGACTGCTTCTCTTTTCCTGCTCATCAATGTGATAACCAATGAGCATTAACAACAGGGTTACATCATTGCCATAGGAGACACAATGGAGTGGAAATATTTGTGAGCAAACACAGGAGGG
Source organism: Alligator sinensis (assembly GCF_000455745.1). NCBI lineage: Eukaryota > Metazoa > Chordata > Crocodylia > Alligatoridae > Alligator > Alligator sinensis. The sequence goes on from NW_005842577.1 coordinate 178,542, forward strand.
CCTGGAGGAGAGTTAAAACAAATACAGACCGCCAGACATACTCCTAGACCAGGTTCATGGCTTCCAGGCACCCTATACTCCAAATCCCAGCCCCAATACATAGTTCAAAACCTTACACTTCATAAGGAAAAATAACAGAGAAAGTTGGACCAGGGGTGGTATCTACTCTCTGGAAGTGGCACATGGTACCAGCATTATGTTCTTTGCAGAGGCTGATAGGTGGCGTATGCTGCTGGCTTATGTAGTCCCTATTGTTCAGTGGTTTTGAAACTTCCTGAAGTTACAGAACCCATTCATATTGCTTTGTCTGCTGCAAATCTCTCACTCCTGGCTCTGTGGGCAGTGTTACCTATTGTGGAGCCAGGTAACATGGCCCTGCAGTGCTGGCACACTGCCTCCCAGCCCTCTCCACCACTACCCCCAGCCTTTTTGCAGAACCCCTGGTGACCTATCGCAGAACCCCACAGTCCTGCAGACCAGTTTTAAAGCCACTGCCAGAGCTGAAGCAATCTGGGCTGTAACAGGGAAAGCTCAGGATTTAAGTTCTACTGACCTGTACCCATTATAATACTATTTCTATTAAATATTTGTATTAAACAATATTTTCTATTAAATAGTTTTATTAAACAAAAGCAATTTCCTCAAAAACTTTGTTGAGGGAAAGCTGCTTATTCTTTATTCTGTGTTAAATTTCCAAATGAAGCCTTGCAAAAGAGATTTTGAGTACTTGATTCATGGCACAGATCAGATGTCCAGTGGGGCAGGAAATATTTTATCTGGCAGCAGTTAAGGTTGTTTCCTACCTCAAGTGTCTGGCATTGCAAACCAACTTTTTGTGTAGATATTTTGTATATGTCTGTACCCAAATCAGTTGGCAGAAGTTTACGAACTGAGACAATATACTATATTTCATGTCTAAAAAGTTATCATAGAGATTAAATAGCAAACATTTATTTCTTAATTAATGAATTCACAAGGAAGGCAACTCCATGGATATTTCCAGTCTCCTGCCAAGAGGGACTATAACGCTAAAGAAAAAGGGTACAACTTTACCTTGTACAGTTAGGTGGGTGTTTCTACTGAAAGAACCATGTGGAAATGCGTTGAAGAGGCATTTATAATCTCCTTCATCCTGTAGCGTCACATTGGGGAGAGTGATGGATGATGCATTCAGTCTTGTATCTGTAAATAGGACTCTGTTCTGAAGTAATCCCACAGATTTAGGTCTGTGTCTCTTGCTGTAGGTGGCTATGTTCTGGAATGAAGGTCCTATCCTCTTCTGCCAGGTTATTTGTAGAATATCTAGAGGAAGGGTGAAGTTACAGCTGAGGGTCACATTTTCACCAATGGCTACCGCAGGAACCATTTCACACTGCACTGCTTCTTTAAAACCTGGAAACAAGCCCAAATCAAGAGCAAATTAAATATTAATTCATGAAAGGTGCAACACCCTGTGGGACAAGAGGTCACAAGAGCATGCATTTCATGCAGTCCCAAACAGAAGAGCCTTTATTATATTCCTTTGTCTGCCCTTTAAACAAGCTACTTGTTCTCTCTCTCTACATATGGAGGTTCTCCGCAATTAGCTTATCCTCTGGCTCATTTTGCCAGTTCTGCCAGAGATATATTAAGAGATCATAGAAATATTTGAATGAGTTTACAATACCACAAAAACATGACAGTTATGGGACCTGCCATCAGTGATACCCTTCTCTTTAAACTCCCACACAATTAATAACTCGGTCCTCACAAAAACAGAACATGTACAAAGCAGAGAGATGAGAAACTGGGCAGTGTTCTGCAAGGGATTTTGATACTGCCTCTTTTTGTCTCCCATAGGCACGGTATTAGACACCCTTGTCTGCTGAACTTCTCTATTTCATTAGCTAAGCACAGAAGGAAGTTTGTGCTGTAAGGGCTAGAAAGAATATATTTAACATGTTTTTATTTTAAAAAGTGAGAAAGTGCAATTGATAATTGCATTATGTGAGAAGCTCTGACTTTTGGCATTTTCTTTCCCAGTTTCTGTGCCCACCACTCTAAGAGTCAGTCATTCCTCTTGTTATTGATTGAAAATGTTCTGACAGAACAGGACAACTCCTCTCAGTTGATGTACCTTATTCTCTGCCCTTTCTGGGACCAAATTTACCAGTGATCCCAGTCACATACCTGCAATATAAATAGGAGGATAAAAGGAAAAACCACCTACCTGTAACTGCAACCCAAAGCAGGCAAACATTACAAAGAAGAGGCATAGAGAACTTAAAGCACAAATCCCTCTGCAAACACATCGTATGGAATATTTTAACCTTCCTTTCCTGCAAGGAATCTGCAAGGAACGTCACTGTCAAAGAGATGGAGTTGAGAAAATTGGCGCCTTTTTGCCTGTTGGCGCCTTTTTCCCTATCATTTAGTACTGACCAATCAGGAGAGGCATGACACTGAAAACACTTGCTACATTATATCCTGTATTATGTCATGTGAATGGCTGTGGCGGGGGCCTTCTTGTACTTTGCTTCCTTCCTGTACTTTGTAACTGAGGCCAACTGTCACCAGAGGAGCTGGAATAATCATTAACCATTAATCAAACTACATAAATCAGCACAGTGTGATACCTATTCCCTTTCGCTTCTGAACAACAAACATTGTACATGGTTTCCCAGACAAAATAACCCCAAACCACGTCCACAATCAGCGTTTCCTAACACCACCTGCTATATCGATAGCGTCCCAAAAGGTGACAAGTTAAAGGGCCGGGCGTCTGTGGACAACTAACTTAATGGAAACAACTTGCCCTTGATTCATTCCCAGCTTCCCAGTCTTCTGACTTTCTTCTAAAGCTGGAAAAGCTGCTCTGTCAAACATTCTTTATTTGGTTTAGTAAATACTCACTCAGTGAAAGCTAAAGACATTTCAGACAGAAAAATGGCAAGCCAAAGCACTTCAGTTTTCAGGGGGTAGGTTCAAAATGTCTTTCTTATTTGAAACTTTATTTATTGTTGTATTATATTGTACTATATTACTTAGGGCTTCTATAGAAAAAAAGTACCAGCCCCATGAGGCATTCAGCCAGCATTTCTTAATAGAAATAGCTTGGTTTACTGCACTAGCTCCTAGTATTTAAATTCCAGGCTGCCACGTGTTTGAGGGGACTGAGCCCCGTTAGCCCCAGCTTTCTGCCACCTTTGGCTTGTGCATGCCTGCCACACATGTGCAGGTAAAATATCTGTTTTAAAGGAATATTCACAGAAGTACCAGGACCCATTTTAAAGATCAGTGGTAGTTCCATGAATATTACATGAAAAATCATATTTTACCTGTGCACGTGCCATGAATCTTCGACAAGAAATCCACCAGTTTCTCAGGGCCCTGCTCTGGAGAACTGAGGAAACTGAGGCAGGTAAGAGCATCCCAGGGTTTATTGCTGTGCCTTCATCTGTATCTTTTGTGCCCTGCCTCAAGGAGAGGGGGACAGTTTTAGAAATCCTCTTGAAACTTTGCAGGTATTTGTTTGCATGACCATATTTCCAAGGGGTCAAAATGCAAACATAGAAAGAAAAACAGTTCTGGGAAAATCTCAGCTGAATACTGGCTTGGAGGGTACAGCATCAGATGTGTGGGATCCCACAGCCAAAAAGGGATGTTTGACACATTCTGGACTCAGGGAACGTGCCAGAGAGGTAGGTTCTAAGAGAACTTTCAAAGGCTTTCAAAAGACAATCAACCATGTTGGTCTCTACACAACCATCTGGTGAGTGACCAGCAAGAAGGGTTTGATCACAGCTAGGACAGTATTAATTTTTCTTGGTTGGAAATGTGCATTTACTTAGCAGCTGTACAGTACCCAGTTCTTTAAAAGCTGACTGTCAGCTCTTATTAGCACTGCAGTGAAAACTACAGCCTGGCATGTTAACTCTGCATAACACTTCTGAAGACTCCTTAAAAGCAAGAATATTTGTCTGTGCTTCACCAAAGGCAAGAACAGAGGGGAGGGAACAGGGATTGTACTGGACCATTGTAAGCAAGTTGATATGAAACATTTATTCTACTTATTTTTTTCGTTCTAGTTCCTTTAGAGCCAAGATCATGGGAATGATTCCTATAATAATCAGAATAATCTAAAGTCTAAGAACAATAACCATCTTGTTTGCTTCAGAAACACCTGAAAAATAAAAAAAACAAACAAACAAAGCAGGTCATGGAGCAATGCCAGTGGGGGTCCTAGATAGTCAAGGTTCTTTGGCTAAATCTGTTATCTTTTATTAGACTGACTCAAATAGTTGGAAAAAATTATTCTTTGCAAGCTTGTGGGTTTAAATACCTTTTGTCAGGCTGAGGAAGCACCTGCAGTTCTTCCTGGATGGAATGAATAGTAAAGAGGCCAGAGGCTGGGTTGGTATGCATATAAGACAAGCAGTCAGCGAAGATGTAAATTGAGGAATCAGTGGGTGAGCGACAGGCTGGGGGGCAGTGGGGAAGAGGAGGGGGAAAGAATTATTGTAGCTGGTAAATAGTGGAGAGGTACCTGGGGACTCAGATGTCAGGCAGGTTATACTGTGTCATAAATCCAATGTCTACATTTAGTCCATGACTTTTTGTAGCCAGGGGGTTGATGAAGTGAAGTTCATAGGCTTAGCTGTGAAAAGTGTTTTGTAAATTCCCTTTGAGGATTAGAACTGTGAGACTGGAGAGAGAGGCTTTCTTGTGAGAAATGTGCCCCTAGTGCCAATTGGGTTTTCTTGTCCTTCATAGATTTCCGGCGTGTATTGATTCTGGTGCGCAGTTGTTGCTTGGTCTCTCCTATGTATTTTCCATCAGGGCATTTGGTGCATTGGATTACATTTCTGCAGGGGCAGCTGTAATAGCCAGGAATGGTGATGGTTCTATTGTGGGCTGCAGTAATTGTGGGAGGAGGGTGGAAATATATTGGCAGTTTTTACATTTCTTGTCATGGCACGGTCTGGATCCATTCAGTGTGTTTCAGGCCATAGGAAGTTTGCTGCTGGTGATGAGGTTAGTGAGGTTTGATGCTGCTTGTTTGAAGGCTAGAATGGGTGTTTCTGGGAAGATCTCTTTAAGAATTTGGTCTCCCTCTACTATGGGTTGTAATTGTTTGAGGATTTTCCATACAGGTTCAAGGGACTTCCTACAGCCCAAAACACACCAAATGGATCCAGACCATGCAATGACAAGAAATAACCCAAAAGCTTGCTAAGAATTTTTCCAACTATTTGAGGTAGTTTAATAAAAGATCTCAGATTTACTCAAAGAACCTTGTCTGCCTATGTCCTTGGACCAACACAACTACAACCTATACCAGTGTAACAGTGGAGGTCCTCACTTTTTAGGTTTTTTAGTTTTTTTTCCCACCAAGAGACCAGAATTCATGAACTACTGGGTGTGTCTATATGTGCCTCTACAGTGCCATTGTTACTGAATCATCATTTAGTACTTCCCTTAGGAAATACTAAAACCTAAGTACTACAGTGGTTTCTGAACCTACATTGGCTTCTGAATTGTTTATCTCCTCAATCAACTATTTCATAAGTAATTTGTAACCACAGTTGCAAAGTATTCTTTCTGCTCTCCATATAAATGATAAGATTTTATAAACTGACAAAAAGGACTGATAAATTGTGAACTATGGATATTATGTAACCTATTAATACTATGTAACCTTGTTTCATTCCAAGCTTGCTTTTGCATGCACTTTATTCCCAAGCTATGACTGGTATCAGCGAACCTGAATACTGACTTTGCAGGATTCAGCTAACTACAGTAACACTTATCCATGTGTAGGTGTAGGGAGGGGAAGGTCCCAGCCTTCTGCCCCAATCTGCTGGTGGGGCAGTTAGCAGCAAGCTCCTGGCTGGGCAGGGATTCCCTGCCCAGTTGTGGGCTCACTGCTAGCTGTCCCACTGACAGATCAGAGCTGGGGGCTGGGACCTGCCCCACCCCTGCAGCTCTTTCCAAGCTCTGTGCCTTGATCAGCTAATGAGGGCATGGAGCTGGGACCTGCCCCTGACTGGGACAGTTGCCAGCCCCCACTCGATGATCATGGGGTAGGGGTTGGAGAGCCTTTTCCCTACCCAGCTCCATGATTGCAGAGCTGGGTGGGGATCAGGCTGGAGAGCCTATTCCCTGTCCAGCTGTGCACCTGTTCCTCAGCCAACTCCATGATCCTGAAGCTGGACAGGGAACAGGTTCCGCAGCCCCTACTGGCAAGGAGCTCCCTGCCCCAGGGAGCTGCCTACTGCTGGGATGGGCTCTACCAATGGAGCCCAGATGGGTACTATGTCCCCCTACTCTGGCAGCAGAGAGCTCCCAGATCACAACTGGGGTACAGAGGTTGGGAGATCCTTAACTTCCAGCTGAAGCTCCATGGTCAAGGGCATGAGCTGGGAGATCCTTCTCTCCCAGCACTAGCTCTGTGATTGCAGGGCTAGCACTGAGAGAAGAATCTCCCAGCTTGAGCTCTACAACTGCAGAGCTGGCGCTGGGAGAGTAGGATCTTCCAGCCCAAGCCCCATGACTGTGGAGCTCAGGCTGGAGATAAGGATCTCCCAGCCCTCTCTCCTCTATCTTGCAGCAGGGGCTGGGATTTTGAGATTGGAGGAGAAATGGGTGGAACCAAAGGAGGGACATAGGCTGGGTAAATGTTAATATGTATGAACCTAGGTGTATAAAATGTAAAAAGAACTAATGTTCAATGCAGGTTCCCGGTTTGTTTTTTTGGGACCTGGCCCGAAGCTGTCTCCATTCTGAATAAAGCTGTTGCAAGCAATGTGTGCTGGTGTTTGCTCCCTGCTTGCTCTGGCAAATGAGTACCAGGATCCATGAGCAATTGTACTGTCATCTCCCTAGTCGTTGGGCGCCGCATGCAGTCGGGGTCTAACAATATTAATTTGGAAAGACTTCTTTGAGGTGACTTTGCTGGACTTTTTGAAGGGCTCTTGGTTGGACTTTTTGAAGGGTTCATGGCTGGTCTCTTCTCAGGAGGCTTGGCTGCAGGTTTTTCTGGAGTCTTGTCTGCTTTTTTAAAGAAAGAGTCCAAGGAAGCTTAGACAGATATTCTCCAGGGAGATGAGCGACCCAGCAAACTTGTTTGCTGGTGTGGCGTCGGATCCAGCTGTGAAGTTGTAAAGTTGAAACTAAGGTCAGAAAATTGAAACAGGGTGTCAATTTATAAATGTTGCAAGTGCAAAACACTAACTCAAAACATTGTAAATCAAGGACTGCCTGTATCCTATTCCCTCTTTATGTCAGACTCCCTTCTCTCTTCAGTTCCCAGTATCTCTGTGTAATTGATCTAGCACCAGGAGCAAGGAAGCAAAAGACTTCACCAAAATCACAAGTGGAGGAAATGGATCTGTTTAACTACTGCAGTCCCCTTCTAGCCAGACATCTTGAAACTTGCATGGCAGCACTGGATGGATTATCTCCCTTGCATTCCCTAGAGGTATTGAACACAATACAGATCTGATTTTACTGTCTAACTATTTTTTCCTCAGTAGGGTCTATCTTATTCTGAGACTTAATTTTAAAGATGATAGAATAGAATTTTCATATAGAAGTTTAAATAGTCTGTTTTTTCCACTGAAAAGATGTTGGGAAAAAAAAAGAATATGAGATTTGTTGCACATAAATTGACCTCACTGCATAATAGGAGTGCAAGGAGGAAATTCACTGAAGTGAGTTTTTTTTAATAAAATGACTTACCTCTCAGGGTCATCTCACAGAAAGTGATGATGTGTTTGAATACCCCATGTGACTAGCTATTGCTTTCTAGTTCTGGAACAAAGATCCTTCCTACTTTTGATCTATTTCTTGTATAACATCAAAAGGGAATGTATCGTATCGTAACATTTTTATGTTGGCCTATTACAGGAACTTTCACACCTCTCTCCTGGTAAACTGGATCCTGGAAACAAAGGTAAATCAAGCATCATGCTGAGCATGTGGAAAGTCCACCGAGGTAATCGCTATAGCATGTCTGGGATGCTAGTGGCCACCGTAATCAACATATGCCTTCTACACGGTATCAGGAGCAAAACCTCTATGACTTGGATAGTTCAGACCTCTATCAGCTATCTAGATTTTTCCTGAGTTTTACACAGTTTCTAGCAGTGTAGTGGTAAAGTGTCATTAATTTCATGGTTCTCTTTTTTAACTGTCAACACCCTTGTGGGAGTGTTTTTTCCAGTGGATATTCTCTCTAACAGGTTTCTCAGCTAGAGACACTATGGGATCAGTTGTTCAGGAAGGTGTAGGTGTCTCGAGAGGGTCACCTTTCAGATTCCACGTAAGTCCTTAAGGACAAGGATGGAATTATTTAGCTTTAAAAACTCAGGTCCAGCCTTCTGCCAGACTTTTTTTGATGAGGAGGAAGAAAAGCAGATGAATAAAAGAGAAAAAGGAGAAAGTATTCCAAGTAGTGTTTGCCTCAAGCATGTGGCTGGAACTGTGAATGACAGGGCAAGGACATACCCAAGAGGATCTGAGCTTGCTCAAAAATGTTATGTTCTGTTAACTAAAGGAGACAGCATGTCTAGGTTTGGCCTGATCAGCACTGCAGACTGTTGCTGGCAAAGCTCAGTCCTCCCATCACAACTCTGAGTGTGGACACACTCCCTGATCCCCTGTGACAGCAGAAACTTGTGTCACCAGCCCAGTGACACCAGCTCCATAGTTAACTGAAGGTCCCTGCTGCTATTTGGCAGCAGATATGAAGCAAGTATATACACTCCCACACTTTCTACAAGTTCTTAAAGGGAACCACAAGAGCTGGTGCCTCCCAGGGTGCATTGCTAGGTAGTATGCAGGTGCACATGTATCCTAAGGGCTTCCATACAGCAGCTGCTGTCTGCTGTCAGAAGCATAAAATAAGCAAGTCCATTAGCTTGTAGCAAAGGGTGAGGTTTGAGAAAACTAAACACATATATAGGCCTGCTGATTGGGAAATCTTTTGGCCCTAATGCTACTTTATAACTTTGTTACCACATAATAGAGGGATTGGCAAAATATGGGCCTTGGGTGGGTGGCTGCAAACTCATGGGATCTGGCTGGCCTGCGAGCAGCTGGTAGCTCTGGCTCCACCTTGTGTGTGGTGCTGGGCAGGCGGGGCTGTTTCCACTCAGTGCTGATGTGGCAGCATCAGCTGTGGACCCTGGTAGACACCTGAATCCCCACTGGGAACCTGACAGCCATGTCCACAGCTGATGCTGGCACCCACCTGGGCTTCTTCCTGTATGCTGGGTGGGTACTGTCATAAGCCGCGGATGAGGCCGCCATGTTCCGGGTTGAGGTAGGGATCAGGGCTTGCTTCCCTTTTGGGCAGGGGCAGGGATCTGGGTGCACTGTCTGCTGCTGCTCCAGGTAGTGGTGGGAATTGGGGCAATCGGAGAGAGACTGAAGTGTGGCCCTGCACTTGGAGAGTGTTGGTGAGCTGTTGCAGGGGGTAGAAGGGGATAGGGTGTTGATCTGACCTGTAACAGCTCACCAAAATTCCCTATGTTGCCTGCAGGCCCAAATAATTGCCCATCCCTAATAGCTGTTTGGAGGAGGCTGCTGGTCACTCACAGACAGAGGATCCAAAAATAGGGGGGAGGGAACCAGGTTCCTGAACTCCAGTTTTTATCTACAAGGTGATTAAATGCTTAGTTTACACACAGGGTGGCTTCACTCACATAAAACAGATAAACAGTATAACAGTATAAAACAGATTATTTCAAGATTCGTCCCTGAGAAATGTGAGAGAATGATGGCCAGTGCTGGAGGAGATACAGGGGAGAGTCTATACTGACTATTGCTATGTCTGAGGTAGACACACCCAGACATAGGTCCCCCTCTAAAAAGTGAGAGAGGGGCGACATGCAGGGCCAGAATAACCCTTTAGTGGGCCTGAGGCAAAGAAACTTGTGGGCCCCTACTTAATACTGTATAGATATAGCCACTCAATCATTCTAATTCTAATATTATAAAAGCCTTAGTCTGTCTGTCCATAATGATTTATTTGCACTCTCATTGTTTGGCTAAAACCAAACCTTGAAGATGGTGGTGGGTGGAGTGGGCCCAGACCACAAGTGGCGGCAGGGGGGAGGGGTGGAGATTCTCTGGGCCTCAGGCTGCCGGACCCTGGGCAGGTCGGGGAGGAGCAGGCCAGAGCCTGATGTGGTGGGAGGGGGGAAGCAGGGCCCAACCCCAAATGGCAGGGTTGGAGGGGAAGGTGCAGAATGGGCCCAAACAAGGGATGTGGGGGTGGAGCTGGACATGGGGCTCCATCCCCCCCTCCCCCGCCATCATTCTTGATGGGCAATATGCTAGTATGTAAAATAAGCACAACTGGGCCCCTTCTTCATTTAGGGCCCTAAGCACATACCTAGTTTGCCTATACGTTAATCCAACCCCGGCAACATGTAACCATGGTAGAGAGGAAGACTTAATGCAGTATGAGTTTCTGGCCACAGCAAATTACATAGCCCTAGGCAGTGCTATATGTATCATTCCCAGAAAGAGAGAGCTGTCTGGGCATAGTCTGTTGAAGTCTGTAGAGAGTGAGACTGTTGGAGGACTCACCTGTCTTTTCTGGATTTCTTTAAGAGAGAGAGTAATCTGAAGAACCAATGGCAATATGAGCCAGCCTGAGCCTTCCAGTGCCAGAGGAAGAGCTGAAGGAAGTGCTGGAGCTGGAGCTGGATCTGAGTACCATAGCAAAGGAAATTCTGGGGAAGGAGGAGGAACCCTCTGAGTTTGTGCTCCATACTCCTCCCCAGAAGGTGCTTCGGAGGAGGTTGAGGTAGAGGTTGTGGAAGTAAAAGCCTCATTTGAGTCCACTCCTCCTGTTGCTGTGCCTCTGCCTGCTGAAGAGGGCACACATGCACCTGCACCCAGAAGCAAGTAGGTTGTGTGGTCTGGGATCATTTTGAGCTGGCAGATGATCCCACATATGCTATATTCCTGTACTGCTGAGCCAAAACCAGCCGGGGCAACGGAACAAAACAAATGAGCACCATGGGGATGCTGATGCATCTGGGCAGGCACCACCCCCTTTCCCTTGCTCCTCCTCATCTTGGCACCAGTGGGATTATGCCTAAAAAGAAGTCCCCCTCTCATTCAAAAGCCCCCATCCCCCCTGAAGCAGAGACAGGCCACCCTGGAAGAGTGGGGGAAAGGCAGGCACACAGGGGGCGCGTTCCCAAGGCGAGCAAAGTCACCCAGAGCACTGGGGAGATGCTTGCTCTGGATGGTCAGCCCTTCTCCTTTGTTGAGCGGTCAGGATTCAGGCGGCTCATGGTGCTCATGACCCCATCCTACCAAGTGCCCACACGCATCACCTTCAGGAGAACATGGTGCCCTCCCTATATAAGGCATGCAGAGATTACTTGAGGGAGGAGCTGTGCAAGGCAGGTCCACAGGTGGTCTTACACTTCACCTCAGACATCTGGAGTAGCCAGGGTGGAGATCACGCCTACCTTTCCCTCACAAGGCACTGGTAGGATCAGTCAGGCCATCGGTGCACATTCCTTCAAGCTGAGGTGCTGGATGAGTCCCACACTGCAACAGAGACCATGTGGGCCATGAACCACTTGGTGCAGGGGTGGCTCATGGGGCAGGGCATGCTCACCAACAAGGGGGCCAATATGGTCAAGACGGTGCATGATGCCAACTTTGTTGGCATCCGCCGTGTGGCACACAAGTTTCAGCTCATTGTCAGGGATGAAATCTCTCACCTCATTGTCTAGGGGAGAGACCGGGCTGCTGGTCACAGCACCAGCATACTCATTTCCAAATGCAGGAAGGTGACAGGATACTTCCACCGGAACATAAATGGGGCAAGATGCTGCAGGACAAACACACAGAGCTGACATCCCGCAGCACAAAATCATGCAGGATACGGAGACTCAGTGGAACTCCACATACCTGATGCTCAAGAGGCTGGTGGAGCAACAGAAGGCCATCCATGAGATGGCCTTGCTCAGGGAGATTGGGATCAGCAGCCCCCTGAACAGAACTGAGTGGAATACCATTTCCCAGGTCTTAGTGATCTTCAAGCCCTTCCTTGAGGCCACCGAGACCCTCAGCGCTGCCAATGCCCCCCTTAGCCAGGTGATCCCCATAGTGAGGGAACTTCAGAACCAAATGGAGAAGTTCCAGGGGATCAATGTTCCTGGCTAGGGCAAGCTGCTGTCACCAGACGTGCAGGCACTGGTTAGGTAGCTGAAAGGAGAGCATCAAGAAACGGCTTGATCCTTTGCTGTCCAATATGGTCCACGTGCTAGTCGCCATCTGTGACCTGAGGGTGAAGGGGTGCATATGCAGCAGCAAAACCCTGGATCAGTGGACAGAGGTGGTGGTGAACAGAGTCAGAGAGGCAGAAGGGTAGAGGCAGGGGGACGTGGAAGAGGGAGATCCACTGTCCTGTGCCAGCATGCCATCCACCAGCCAGTCTCCTCCTCCACCCCAGGCCCTCCCAATGTGAGGCAAGGGCATGGCTTCAATGGTAGGGTCCAGAGGCACCAGACCCCACCATCAGGCAGGTAGTTATCAGGCCTTAGTGGCTGCCCATCTCACCTAGGATGTGGAGCCACTGTTGTGTGACCCCCTTGGCCTACTGGGCAAGCCACAACCAGATGTGGCAGGATCTGGCCACGGTTGCCCAGGAATACCTGTCCTGTCCACCCATCAGTGTTCCAAGCAAGTAGGTGCTCAGCATTGCTGGTGATGTAGTGACACCCCAGCGCACCTCCTTGGATCCTGGTTAGGTGGAGCAGCTGATGTTCCTGACGGTGAACCTCCTGTTCCTGGGGTTCCCTAATCTCCACATGCAGACAGAGTGAGTGCCACCCTCCTCACTCCATCCACACTTCCTTCTTTTTTCTTTTCACTTGGGTTTCACAACCATTTAGTGCCCACTCTCAGAGCTGGAGGGGGCACTCACTATATCACCAGCCAGCAGGGGAAGAACATGTCCCTGCTGAGCTCTCATGCCAGGACAAACTTGGAGGTATGAGCAGGGGCTATGGGGAAGGAAGAGTCCCTAGGTCATGGGCATGACTAGTAAAACTGCACCCTGCCAGGGCTGGGAAAGCTGGTGGGAGTACCAGTGGTGCTGCAGCCCCTAAGAAATGCCAGGACCAAGGACCACCCTGGTGAAAGGTGGTAGGAGGTGCCTTAAAACCTCCAGCCACCACACGCACGCAGAATCCTGGCTGGGGAAAGCCCAGACCCATCACATCTTTGACAGGCCTGAGGCTTGCTGGTTGCCATGGAGTTGTGAGGCTCCAGATGAGCTCAGCTTAGCTACCTGGGATGCCAGCTTTCTGGTTGATAAACCCTTCATCAGGCTGAGGAAGCACCTGCAGTTGGGGTGTGTATGTGCTGTTCTTGAATGGAAGGAATAGTAAAGAAGCCAGAGGCTGGCATGCAATGCAGGCAAGAAAGCCAGTCAGTGAAAATGGAAATGGAGGCCTCAGGTGGGGAGGGTCAGGCTGGATTGATGGGGGTGAGAGGGAGGTAGCAGGTAAAAGTGGAGAAGTACCTGGGGAGACAGGTAGTTGGGTGTTCTTGTCTTTGATAGATTTTCAGTATACTCTCATTCTGGTGCTCAGTTCTTGCTTGGTGTCTCCACTTTTTTTCCATCAGCGCATGTGGTGCCCTGATGGAGACATGTATTGTGAGGATATTTCCATACTGGAGATATTGTTGGCAGGTTTTGCATGTCTTGTCATGGCATGGTCTGGATCCATTTGGTGTGTTTTGGGCTGTAGGAAGTTGGCTTCTGGTGATGAGGTTAGCGAGGTTCAGTGCTTGCTTGAATTTACAAACCACTTTTCACAGACGAACCTATGAACTGCACTTCATCAACCTCCTAGGTACAGAAAAACATGGACTTGATATAGACATTGGAATTCTGACGCACTACAGCCTGCTGGACATCTGACTCCCTAAGTACCTTTCCACTTTTACCTGTTACATCCCCATTCCCCTCTACCCCAGCCTCTCTCTCACCCCCTGATGCCTTCATTTCCATTTTCACTGACTGGCTTTTTTTCCCTGCATTGCATGCCAGCCTCTGGCTTCTTTACTATTCCTTCCATCCAGGAAGAGCACACACATCAACTGCAGGTGCTTTCTCAGCCTGACGAAGAGTTTCCAACCAAAAAGCTTGCTAAGATATATTTCTCCATTTATTCAGTTGGTCTACTAAAAGATATCAAACTGACCCAAATAACCTTGTCTGCCATGTCCTTAGACCAAAACGACTACAACCTACACACCTGCCCCTGGTCAGGTGACTGGAAGCAAGCAGGGCTCTGGGTACATCTAAGCTCCAGGGCTGGGGCTGGGGCTGGCAGGGAGAGCTCTCTGGCAGCTACTGGAAAAGAAGTTCCTGCAGGAAAGGAAAGAAAGGCTCTGTGAGCTTGGCTGCCTGAGATGCTAGTGCTGCTGTGCTGCTTACCTGTTGTTATTTCAAGTGCTGGACCCGAACGAGGCTGTAGGGGAGGAGGAGACCTCACTGGGGCACACTACCGTGTTGTGTATAGGCCCCAGTACCAGTGAGGGCGCAGCAACAGGGGCATAGAGAGCCCAGTGACAATAGAAAGTAGTGAGACCGAGACCTCGTTTCAAAGACGATATCAATATACTATCTGCATGGTATGGGACATGATGAGGGGTAGTTGGAGGCATGCATCTAGCCCATAAGGCCTAGGGTATCTCGAGGCACCTACTTAGAATGGGTCCCAGCAAGGGGTCCAAGAACCTACACCTAGGGTTTAGTGGGGTCCATTAGGGGCATGACTGAGCTGAAGCTTGAGGGCAGCCTCCATATCTATTATCTTTTCCAACAAGATGTGGCGGCAGGCGGGAAGAGAAGGTGCCTGCAAAGCAGAGCTGCGACGGTTACAGGGCTCTAGGGGTATCGTGCCCATCTCTAGGGACCCTACTCCATGACAAAGTGCAGTTTCCCAGAAACCCCTGCAACTATCTCCTTGAAACTTGGCAGGCTTTGTGTCCTCAACAGGGGCTACCATGCCTGCTGCTTTCACCCCCCTGGATGTGGGTTTGAGACAAAACCAGAAGGAAGCATAGGTAAATCAGCACAACTTTCTTCAGTAGGGCTCACTTCTACTCTGGGAGGGAAAAGCCAGGAGCTACCATTTAGAGGTGGAGTTGTTTAAGGGGAAAAAAGTGGTGAAAATCTGAGAGAGAGTTCCAGAAACTCCATAGATTTGTGGTCCACTACAGGTCTCTGAAACTGGAAGTAGCCTTCTCTGTTACTGGTTCTGGTCAGCACAGTCACCTTGCAGTATTATAGGCTAGATAATGAGCTCTGCTGAGAGGCACAAAGCTATCTCCTGGACTGGAAGCAGCAGAGCCTTGTATGTGATACTGAACGTGCACCGAATAGCTCTCTCAGTAGCATAATGAAGCAGGAGCAGCTGCAGCAGCAGCCCAAGGCACTGACCCTTAGGTGGGGGAGGGTACAAAAATAGTGTCACTGTGCTGCTGGCAACACAGCCACTGATGCTGCCCTGTGCTACATCATCTAGTTATACCTCTGTGCTCTGCCTCTTGGCAAATGCAACATAAAGCATCCTGGGGCCATGGGAATGTTAGGGAAGCTGATTATGAGTGAGTTTTCTTAGTCTTATTTCAGGGTTTCTTTGAGACAAACTGGGACATCATTTCCAACTTCAGGACAGTCCTGGTACTTTTGGACTGATTGGTCCTTCTATGGAGACAAGAAAAAGAGGACTGGAGTGAGAGCCAACAAACAAGCATGCAAATGTGCAGAAATAGACTAGGAAAGAGCAGGTGATGAATAGAAGAGCAGTAGATACTGGCAGTCATTATTTTTTCAGTGAGGATTCATTGCCTGAGAGAGCTAGAAATGCTTAAAATACTCTATTCCAATATAAGAAATATAGCAGTAGCTGCCATCTGGAATCTCTGTGACAGGAAATGTGATTCTTACAATTGGATGTGACAAATCAAGTGCCTCTTTGCTCCATCTCTGTGAACACTTCCTATATGATAAGCAATTGGGGGAAAGAAGGAAGCAGCACGTGTTAGACTCCACCAAGAGTGTAATACTTCTGCAGACCAACTGATTTCAGAAAACTGTGTTGTATGGTTCCTCTCAGTGCAAAAAACCTGATAGCTTTGCTTCTTGGGGCTTTCTTTTTCTCCACCTATTTGTAGGCTCACTTCCCTTTATCAGAAGGAAAGACCATAGTTACTGTAATAAGTTTAGAAACAGAAAGAGAACAATGAGGGGGTGCATACTGCCTTTCCTAGGCCTTATTTTGAGCATACTGACAATCAGCAAGAATAGAGGATCATTTTGAAAGAGCCCAAATCAGCAGGGCTGTGTGTGTTAACTTAACAACTGTCTACAATACAGTTAACCACCAGTGACTCCTCCACAAGACCCTGGAAATAACCAAAGATCTACACCTCACAGAGCTGACATGAGCCCTGCTCAAAAACAGACTTTTTTTGGCAAACTGGATGGGAAGCAAAGCAGATGGGTCTACATTGCCACAACAAGGATCGGGCCCCTCATGGATCCCCCACCATTGCCCCTGGTTCACCCACATCTTACAAGTCAAGACTGCGGGTGTTTTTAGCACTTTGCCCATAAACATTGCTGACCCCTGGGCTATACCATTGGTTCAAGCACCTGTGACTGCAACACAGAGCCTCAGACTATGCAACACCTGCTGCAATGCCCATTGCTCAAAAGCACATGTACAATGCAAGATTTTGCAAAGTACAATAAATGAGCACAAGCATGTGTAACAAAATGGTCACACGTGGTGTAGAGACACAAAATGATGATGATCAGCAAGAGCAATTAAACATGCTAATTTAATCCAGAATATTACTGAAACCATTCTACTGTAAATGCTAAGAACAACAGAGCTTTAAGGTTGTTGGTTGTAGCTGTGTTGGTCTATGGACATAGGCAGACAAGGTTCTTTGGGTAGATGTGATATTTTTTATTAAACCAAGTAAATAGTTTGGGAAATTGTTCTTTGCAAGCTTTCAGGCACAAACACCCTTCTTCAGGCATAGGAAAAGTCTGTACAAGAACAACATAGCAAAACAGAGGGTGGGTATGGGATGTTCAGGAAAACAGCCCTGGGCACCAGCCTGGGAGAAGGAGTGAAAAAATACCTATCACCGTAGCTGCTGACCAGCCACACCACTGCTGCCAACATCCCAGCAGCCAGCGCTGCCCCAGGTGCTGCTGCTGCCCAGGGTGCTAAGCTGTGCTGTAGTACCTCTGTAAGAATGTGTCCCTAACCTAACTCAGAGGGGAATGTTTGATGTACAGTCTCATCTACTTATTTGGTTTACAAAAGTGCTCATTAACTCTCGTAAGAGTAACAGACCTTGGATTTTGCCAAAACTGACCCGACTTACTTTCACCAGAAGGAAATACATCATCCGCCACACTGATGAGCTGCAATAAAGACTGGAGCAAAGGACCTCTCCATTGTCATGATATTGGGGCCTGCAACAGTGAATAAGAAACCAAGATAGTCCAGAACAGGGAGCACACAGCTTTGGGCTCCAGTGTCAACTCAAACATCTTGGAGAATGCAACTGGTACTTTGTTGCACCTCTGCAAATCACACACCTCCCAACTGGTCATTCAGAAACTATTGGAGCTGTAGGAGATATCAAATCAGGTGGCCATTTTCAAGGCAGCGAGGGAACACTAGCTAAAAATTGCACTTTCATTATTGGTGCTATCACTCCCCATGTTATTTTACTGGCACTTTGTAGGTTATGACAGTGGTGAGGTTTTTGTGCCTTGCATCATTTATGCATTTTTTTTTTTGGAATATCCGTTCATTTCAGACCACAAGCTAGACCATCATGTTCCACACACTGGGCAATTCTACACAAGATGCTAACTGCACAGTAGCCGAATAATACAGTGCTAATACACTACTGCACAATATTTTTAGGCTACTGCACTGTAATGTCACTAAAAAGGTGTTCGCTGGCGCTACTGCACAGTAACTTTGGTTACTGCATATTGTAATACTTGATTACACAAGTACTAAATAAATGCACAACCACTGCACAGTAGCATCTCATGTAGGCCTGCCGATTGTTTCTTTAAAAGGAAATACTTGACCCCCATCAGAAATGTAGCACTGAAAGAGGCCAGTTACCAATCAATACGACAGCCGTGGCCTGCATTAGATCCCAGATAGGAAGATGAAAGAAACCCCAAATAGGCAATTATGGTATCACATACCCATATTATAAATTTATGCCTCACACCCCTTAGAGCAAACTTACCCCTTGGAGGAGAAATGTTTATATCTATTTTACACCAGATTATTTAAAAGCCAACTATTATAACATTGGCTATTTTACTTAAATATAAACATCCCATCCTTTAAATTCAGCTAAACTCTTGGCCTCATTTGTGCAGCAGTGTATTCCAGCAGCCAGCTGGGTTTGATGCTTGTTTTACCAGTTTTAGCTTTCAATTTCTTGCCTTTCTATTTTATTTGGTATCCTCTTTTTCTGGCACTTGGGATAGTGTTTGGCAGCACATGCTTTACCTTTCCTTGCACAACATTCTCCTTTGTAACCTATCATATCAATTTCCCTTTGTAGAGCTAGTTAGTCCCCTCAAAAATGGCTAGTTCATCAAAACCAAAAGTTCCCACAAGGAAATATCCATTATCAAAACTTTTCTAGTTTTGGAAACAAGTTTAAGAAAACAATTTTGAAATCTCAAAAAAGAAAATCCAAATGGGACTTCAGGACAACAACAACAATCTGGGTTCCAGAATGACATTTTCTTTTAAAATTTGGTAAAACAGTACATGACAGTAATTGTAAGTAACCAGCTGTAAAAACTAAAAGATCAAAATGCAATATTCCTATCAGTCAAAACCAAAATGATTTAAAAGTTAGTTGTCGAAATATTTTAATACCACAAAATTCTTCAGGAGGGAAGTACACTTGCCCACTGAACTCTACTTACTTGACTCCTCTCTAGATATTTGCATTCATTATCCAGGGACAAGCCCCAACTATGTCTGTAATAGGTACTAAGAAAAAAAAGTAATTCTATTTGCCTGAACTGTAAGAGAACAATATTTTAATCAAACGAATGAAGTGCAAGTCAAGCTGAAACTAGTGTCTGACTCAAATAACATACACAGCTATTTTTTCAGTCTTTCTTCCAGTCAATCTCCAACAAGGCAATCCAACAAATTTTCCTATTTTGGACTCTCACACATCTAGGTGTGTCATCATGTACCAACTCTTCCCCCCATAAGAACTGCTTTTGTTCTTGTTAACTCAGCTCACCAGGAAATCTGAGCTGTTAATACTGGAAAGACTGGATAAATTAATTCCTTCCCCCGCCTCTCCCCCGCAACAATAGAATTACAGTTGGTAAAAATGACTAATTTTCTATTGTGAGGAACAGTTCTGTTGCATTTGGTTCCTCTTTCTCTGCACTTGCCAAGCTACCCTTTCATTAAACTTTGCGAGTCTGATACAAATGTAAGAAAACCACTCCAACTTTAACCCTGGAAGAAACAATGTTTAAGTTGGAGTTGTGTTGCTATACTGGTATGGCTCCCACCCTTCCACAAGTAATTGCTGGATCTTAATAGCTGCCGTGCCATTTTGGAGCAAGAGACCCCTCCACCTCTCTTCTTTTGAAATGGCTGCAAAAGTACGTGTGTCCATACACTGACTTGGCTTCTACCAGAGCAAGCTGACAGCCAACAGAATATATCGCTCATCTTCTCCCATCCCTGACCAACATGCTATCCCAGGTCAGCTCCAGGTATGCCTTGATCCAAATGAAGACTTGCCCACAGATCCTATCACAAACATCACATGATTAGATGTGCAATATTTTATTTCCTAAATGTGCTGCTTGGAAGAGGAAGGAAGGAGGGAAAATTTTAGCTTTTTTATGCTGTTGGTTCTCTCTTTGAAGGAAGCAATAGTCTCTGGAATATCTTCTACCTCAGCCCTCCTTCCAAATGGCATGAATTCCCATGTCAACTACAATAACACTTCCTCCAGAAACCCAGCTGTCTTATGTATGTTCCATTGCTCTGAAAATATATTCAGTATTCATTAAGTTCTCACTGCCCAGACCCCATCCTCCCAGCTCCCCCCCACAAGCATCCTTTCAGTCCCAGAAATTTCATCTTCACAACCCACCTGGAACTGGATGCCCACTGACCTTCCTCTCCTTTCCCATTGTTCAGAACCCTCCAACTCCCAAATAACCTCTCAGTACCTGCTACCTTCCTCATTCCTTAGGAACCTCCCAGCTGCTTTCCAACTTATAATCCTTTCCTCCTGTCCAACTGCTTAGAAGCCGTCATGAAGACCCCCCTGCATGCCCTCTTCTCTACTGGTTCCTTTGTTCTGCCAAACTCCACTCCTCTTCTCTGGGTTCAAGCATCAACCCTTTCTTTTCTCCTGTCCCAAAAAAATCATTGCTGTTATTCTACTCTCCAATGGCTCTTCCTCTGTTCTAACCCTGTACTGAAGAAAATGTCAAGTTTCTCCCCGGTCAGGGGAGACCAAGCCCATGGAAAAACCCTGAGCCAGGGTAGGACCAAGGGAAAGAAGAAAGTCATGGAGAACTCTGGTTTTCCTCTTTGCTCTTTCATCACTTCTTTCTAGGAAAATGCTTCTGGGAATTCAAGCTGGTAGTGTTCCCATGACTGACAGCTCATTACTTCAAGCCTCCTACTCCTGGCCTGTTTCCCTCTCCTTCCCACCCAAGCTCCCATAGGCTAGGGACAGACATTTAAAAAGCTGGAGCCTGAATTGATTCAACCTTTGCAGATGAGTCTAACCTGCCTAGGTTGAACTGGTTTGTAACAGTGCAGACATTTTCTCTGGAAATGTCCAGAGAACATTTTCTCTGGACTGAGAAAATGTGGGTGCATGCCTGCAGGTGCACAGGCCAGGAGCTGAGGAGTGCTAGAGAGTGTCCTCCCTTTCAGGGAAGCTGCGCTGGGGAGGAGGGGGTTGTGGCCAATCTGAGGCGAACTTTAATTCATCCCTCCCTGTCCCACTGGCAGGGACCTGACCTCGGTCTGCTAGGTGCTCCCCCCTCGCTGCTGCAGCGGGGGCCACCTTGGGTCCCTGAGGCAGAGGGGTCAGGGATGGGGGTTATTCTCCCCTCTACTTCCACTCCCCTGGAGGACTGCAGCCAGGTCTGCCTGCCCCGACTGCCACTGCCACTGCTCAGTATGTGCCTGGGGCAAGCAGTGGAATAAGCCCCATCCTATCCCCTCCCTCTGGTGTCTGGCAGAGGGGGTTTATTCCACCACTTGTCCCAGGCACACAGCAAGCAGTAACAGCAGTGGTTGGGGTGTGCAGACCCCACTGTGGTGCCCCAGGGACAGAGGGGGGAATAACCCTGCTCCCTGCCCACCCCCCACATGGGCCCTGCCAGTGGCATCTGGCCTCACCAGGTTGGGGCTGGCTGGGAAGTGGGCTTCCCAGGTGAGCTCAGAGGTGCCAGCAGGCCCCAAGCCCAGCAGCCACCACCACTGAGCCCCCTAGCCTGTGCAGCACCTGGGGCTGGGCTGGGGAGCTGTTTGGTCCCCCCAACCTCCAGCTGCCTCTGCCATGGCCATGCCATGCTACCCTGGGTGGAGACAGGGAAGCTTCAGCACTGCGGCTTCTTCCCCATGTGCGAAGCTCCGGACACCTTGGAAGGTGGAAGATGTCTGCAGGGGGCTGGAGCTCCATATGCAGAGTACAGTGTAAGAAGTTGATGTCACACCACTCAGAACCACGTTGTCTCCTGATTGGAATGGTAGTGTCTTGTCATAGGAAAGACTGCCTCCCACGCCTTTGATGTTATGGGAGATATGTCTAGACACTCTTGGGAGACACCAGCTATTCATCATAAGCTCAGGATGTTGACAGCTCTTTGCAGGGCTCCACTATTCCCATACCCTGCCCTCACCACACCTGATGTTCCGGGCATTGTTATGTGCCTCTGAGATTGAGGTTTCTGCTCTCACTTGAAGGATCCTCACCTAAGGCTTTGGCTAATTGGCTGCTTGCCCCGTTCTTCCTTGCATGGGTCCCAAGGCAGCTATTTCTCTCTTTTGGTCCCCTGTTGTCCTCCTGGGACTGGGGCTAACTCTCTCTTCCTACCACCCTCCCGGGGAGTAGTTCTGTCCATACCTTCTTCCTTTCCCAGGTCCCCAAAGTGGTTCTCTTCAACCACCAGTACTGGATTCACTAGTCAATTGGCTCTCCCTGTTGGATCATGTTCCTCACTGGGTCTCACCAGGTAAGTTGAGGGGCCAGAGTCTTTCCTTAGGCTCTGGGGTCAGTCTTCTCCTCCCATCTGCTTTCCATTCTCCTCTCTTGCTCTTTGCTGTCTTTCCATTCTCCTCTGACCCTGGATGCTTCCTCGGCATCCCTTAAATCCCCCTCTTTCGAGCCGGGTCTACAATGGCGCCTCCTACTCACTGACCATCTGACCCTGCTATTCTTCTCTTGCTCTCTGGTGTGGTCTTTTCTTTTGCTGCACGGTTTTCTCCCTCCCAGGTTCAAATCCTGGTGTTTGAGTTTGCAGCGGCAGCCTTTGATCTGCCATGACTCCAACTGACTCCCCAATCATTCAGAGCACA
The DNA here is from genome assembly GCF_000455745.1 of Alligator sinensis. Taxonomy (NCBI): domain Eukaryota; kingdom Metazoa; phylum Chordata; order Crocodylia; family Alligatoridae; genus Alligator; species Alligator sinensis. The sequence goes on from NW_005842577.1 coordinate 201,209, forward strand.
GCATTTTCCTTGTCCCAGCTTGCCACAGCTTCTCCCGTTTCCTGAGTTAAGTTTGTCCCTTTTACTTCCCCCTTGGTGTTCCCGTGGCAGTGCTTCAGTCACCCTGTCACATTATGACTGAAGTATGTACACATTTTTGAGATACCCTTCTTCCACGTGATTTAAGATTCTTAGCTTCACAAAATATAGCACATATTTGAATTTTTAAAAAGGCTAGCAGCTTGTGTAAGAAACAATAACCAAGAAGTCTTAATAAAAAGATTATAGAAAATACAAATCTTGCCTTTTATTGTATGCAGCTGTGCAACTATAATTTAATAAATAACTTCATTTCTATATAAAAATTGAATGTATTGGACCATGTATAAAAATAAATAGATATTTAAAACATCTCATTTTGCTTCTTTCTTCATAAAAAGTGTAGTAATGGCATGTGAACAAAACAAAAGTCCCAGGAAAAGTCAAATTATGGGTGAATGCTCCTACTTCACTACAGATAGCAAAGGTCTCCTATATTATACACAACAAGCAGTCAGCTATCTAGTAAGTCTTCAGAGGCACAAGGTGTGGTAGGGCGTGGTTGACCATGGTCTGTGCACCATATAGACTTCTTATCTCTGGTGCTGATGGGCAGTACCTACCAAAAGAAAAAGACATAGCTTTTTAAGCAAATAAAAGGGTGAATTATTTCAAGGTTGGAGAAGAACTCCAGACTTCTCAGAGGCTAAATTACTGCTTCTGCCTATATCAGAGGACAAAGGATAAATTTCTCCCCTACAATATGATCAAGGGAACCCAGCTTTGACTTAGAGAGGATTGTGGAGAGGCAATAGAAGAGCCTCCATTAGCCAGTTCACTTGTGGTGGCTTTGCACAACACTGCTTTTTATAGAATGCTGTGCTGTTTTCAAAGCAAATGCTTTCCAGCGAAGGTTTACTATAGTCTGGTACTGAGAGCTGTCCAAAAGCCAGACTGCTGGACATATCATATTTAATTTCTGTTTTTGCAAACATTGCTGCAACTTCTTTTCCTCCCAGGGAGGGAGTTAGATATGAGCTAATCACTTTGTGTCTTGGTGTCTCTATTTTTTTATCCAAGATGATGTTAATGATGCCCACCCTCCTTTATATAATGTTTTGAAAATACAGATGGAAGTCTATCAGGATCAGCAAAGAACTTGCATTTTTCTATTTCCAGACATGATGTAACAGCACTGAGAAGATATTCAGTAACTCTTAATAAATTTTGTGTTTAAACTTTGGGTCCACTGCACAACAGCCATGGGCTTATTTATAAGAATAGCCCATACATAAGACCAGCCATTTACTGGGTCAGACCATAGGTCCATCTTGCCCACTATCCTGTGTCATACAGTGGCAGAGAGTGGATGCTGAAAGGGACAGCGAGCAGGGTATGACCATAGTTTTTCCACTGTTCCTCTCCCGCTTCCAGCCTCCAGCATTTAAGTTCTAGGAGGTTCGAATTCAGAGGTGGTGCCCCTAATTCCCATGGTCCCCTGGTAACATACTTCTGGAAGGGCTCACCCAGCACAGATCTTGATTTTCTTTTCTTTGATGTTGCCATCTCCAGCAGTGGCAGAAGCAGCCAAGAAGAACCAAGAGAACCAAAACAGTGGACACATAGATGGGTACGTCTCTAACCTTTGGTTCATGTAGATCTTGGCCTGCAAAAGAATCAACAAACCTTAAGAGAAGGGCTAAAACTACATCAAGAGCTGCAGTCAGCTTTGCCAAACTCCAGAAGAAGGAAAGGACCAGGTGCAGCTGTACTGCCAAACAAGCTGTCTGTCACTAGGATCTTAATGTAGCCTTCAGTCCATAACAGATTGTGCTTTGGCCTGTTCCAAGTGAGGGCATCGCCAGCCATATATTTTGTCCCTCACTGTGTACACACTCGCTTCTTGTTCTCTTAGCTGTCCCAAAGCATCCCTATCTCCTTTGCATGAGAAACCCTGTCTTTCTCTCAGCTATGCTAAAGGAGCTTTTGTTTGACAACTAGTCCAGGACCTCCTACTTTGCATTGTCTCAGAAACACTTTTATCTCATACCACAGGATATAGCTCCCTCCTCCTCCCCAAAACAAATCTTATACTCACTCTGTTTCAACCTGTCCTTGGGCAGGGCTAGGGTAATGTTCAGAGATGGATGTTGGATCTCACAGGTGAGAGATTCCTCCAAGAGTATCCTGGAGGGGACGTGCGTGAAACTGCTTATAGCAGTCACAGTCTGGTTAGCATGTTTGATGAAATACTCTGTTGGTCTCTGCTGAAAGTGGCTGGACAGGATCCAGGAGACCTTTGGGGTTGGTTTCCCTGTTACTGAGCAGCTCATCTCCAGCAGCTTCTCTCCAGCATTGTCAGGGCTGGACACAAGCTTGGCCTCCACTCTGGGTTCTGATATTGCTGTAAAACACAAGATAAGATTAATACCTCCAGCTATATCAGTGAAGAACTGTATGCTTGGAAAAGAGAATCTTGGTGCCTGTTTCTTGCTAAGTCATGAAGACAAAGCTTCTATTAATTTTACTTTCCAGTGCTGTCTGCCATCTCAGCCAACCAGGACACTCAGCATGGTAATACAGGCTTTCACAATATTGGAACAAAAATGAAGAACTCCATAAATACAGACATGGGGAAGTAAAAGCACGGGAGCTGCAGTATATTATCACAGCTTGACATAAGCAAGAATGAGTGGGTTAAAAGATAAAAAGTAACATATGTGGGAAGTAAGAAGCCAGGTAACTAAAATGAGCAAGGCAGATGTCTATTACTTTTCTTTTTTGTTTTTGTATAGTTTTACTAGTAGATGGTAGGTGCTGACCTAAGAGCCCTAGGACTGACCCAAGAAACTAATAAAGTAAAGCAGGAACAATGCAAGTTTCCCCATACAGATCATTTTAAAATCAAATCACGGTAACATTATATGTTATGTCTTTGTATCGTTGTGCAACTGAAGTAAATGAGCATATGTAATTAATAAACTCCCATCAGTTTTGTTTCCTTTATATAGTTGTAAAGCGTGCTTATATTTTGAGTTATAAAATTAAGGACAAAATGTATAAAGGAGTGGTTCCTTAACTACACACCCTTAAGAACTGAAGTGTGGGCCTCATTTTCACATGTGCTGAGCATCCAGAAGCTCCCATTAACTTGAACACATGCTTGGGTCATGCAAATATCACCACTTCCTTAGGTGCCCTAATCATGCCAAGATTTACCCAGACATACAACTGTACTTTGGTGACTTGAGCTTCATCATACCATACATGTAAGTTAAATTATGCATCTGTATATGCCTTGGAAGGACCTGGGTCTACAGATGGATCAATAAGTCTAGGTACTTGCAATAAAATATTAGTTTCCTCGGATGTTCCCCTGAGTCTTAAAACTGGCAACTATAGTTTTGTCATTTGATTGATACAAAAAGGGTTTTAGATTTTGTTGATTCACTAATATTTGTGTGTTCTATCAAAGCGTCTCTTTTTCCACTGTGCAGGTAAATGGTTTCTGCCAAAGGTGGCTGGACAGGATCCAGGAGACCTTTGGGGCTCCATTCCTGAGCAGGATATTTCTAGCAATAAATAAATAAATAAATATACTTAGAATTAAAGAACCAGGATGGATAAAAGCTGAAAGTCAAATCAACTGAAAGTCAAAACAAAGTTGAAGGATAAAAAGTGGCATCTATCGGTTTGGCATCTACATCTCTCCTGAACCATTAAGTATCTTCCCTTAGCCCTATGCTAATTTTCCAAGCCAAAAATAAGACACCATGTACCAACCTTAACCTCAGAGAAGCTACAGCCACTCCATACTTAGGTACAAAATAAATAAATAATGTCAGTTTAGGGTTCTTTTTCACGAGGTCTTTGATTTCTAGTTTCTACAATAATCCTAAAGTCCATTAAGTTCTATGTTATAACCCCAGACAATGTGTTTATTATGGTTGCACCTGCTTTTGAGATCTCATCAGAAACATCTCACTTCTCTCGTCCCCAACCAGACAGAAACTCAATATTATCCAACTGCAAGGACTGATGAATTACAATACTGCTTCCTCTTAACACTGCAGTAAAAACAGTCCTGGGGATTTCAGCTGAAACTTTAAAAAAAATCTCCCATCTGAGTTTGGAAATTGAGAGAGGAGTGATTACACAAAGAACATTAAGTTTCAATTAGCAAATCATTACTTGAACTTCTTCTTTTACTCACAAGATGCACAAAAATATGGTTTTGGTTATCACCGCCCACGACATTGGCCTCAAATATTATTGAAACTGACAAAAAAGAAACAGTGAGTAAAATCTTCCCAAGGTCACATGGGCAGGTGTTTCCACTGGGAGGTCTTTTACAGAACGTCAGTGAAAAATAACTCACATGACTGGATATTAATACTTCACACTGTTCAAGTGGGAGATCAATGCTTTTTGTAGACGAAACTCTGACAGAAGGCTCAGAGAAATGATCGAAATTGCCCCGTCATGCAGTGAAACTGTGACAATGTGGAAATTCATATTTCTCAAATCTCACAACCCTGCTCTTTACATTGGGCCATATTTCCCCACCCATTAGATTTTTTGTTAAATGTTATAATCCTGAAGTATTATACAGCCAAATTCACAAGTTCTGCCCCAAAACAGCTCTCCTGATAGACAGACATTTGAATCTTACATTGAATCTATCCTTATTCATTGGCTATGTCTCTGTTTTTAGATATTAAATGAAGCCACTCAAATTTCTTTATTTTCAATGTTCTTTATTTTAAAGGGCTTGACCATGATCCCAGTAATGTCAGTGGGAGGCTAAGAGTGGCACTGGTATCTAATGTTTATAGAAGAGAGCCAGAATTTGCTCTGCCCCTGACTCACTGTATGAGGTTTGGCACATAAGTCTTCCTGAGCCTCAGTTTCTCCATCTAGGAAACAGTGTCAGTATTTATCCACCTTCCTTTGAGATCTCCATTATATTATTCAGAATGTATCTGGATACACATGAATACAGCCACAAAGGATCCTGTCAACTGGCCAGTAACCATCACTGTGACAAACAATTGCCTCTCTCTCAGGTTCCAGCTCCAGCATCTGCCACTTACTCTTCAGAAAGATCTTGAATTCAGAAGTACAAAGGGGCAACACTCAAATTCTCTTTTTGTCGTCATTTCTTATTACGGGAAAACCCATCCCTATTACACCAGTTTTTATAGCATTTTCCCCCACCCCCTGTTCCAGCAACACAACTCTAAAATTCCCTCTTGTGAATATACCTATTCCTGCAGTGTGTGGTTGCTAGGCCTTATGTGTGGTATACGATACTAGCTGTGGTTTCAGTTCCCTTGAACAATTATAAACCAGTTATAGTGCCAATGCCAGAATAACCCTCCCGTGGAATATGAAGACTGTAAAAGCTTGTCAACAACTGCCATGTAATCTCCCTGAGAATCCCCAGTTATCCTTTCCTTCTCTCTAGGGCAAGCAGATAATGATTTCCCTTCAAGCAGAAATTTTTGCAAGTTGAGTTGCACCTTGGAGTGACTGAGGGGTTCAGACAGTCTTTGGGGTGAATTCTTGTATCACATTCTCAGACAGTAGGAATCCTCTATTTGGTTTAGCACAAGTTACTCCCATAGTCAAAATAGGAATTTAGGGTGGCCTATACACATGCTCATTGGTGTTCTAATTCGAATGCTGCAGTGTCATGTGTATTAAGCTCCTGCGTGTTTTAAAATGGCTGCAGGGCACTTTAACTAAGCTTTGCTGAATGAGGTTTAAATAAAGTATCCCACAGTCATTTTTAAACATGTGGGGGCTTAATATATGTGACGGTGAGGCACTCCAATTAGAGCGGCTGCCCAGGAACCACACTAATTAAAACACCTTCCCCTCCCCACATTTCTGATCATATGCATCAGAAGCCCATCTAAATCAGGAATTTAAGGATATGCCTGTATTGCAGTGGCAACATGTCCCACATGGGCCATTGCCAATTCTATCCCATGCACTTCCATGCCCCAAACCCCAAAACATACCAGTGAGGCCACTGCAGGCTGGTCTCCTGGTGCTGGTCTCTGGCTGTTGCGGACAACCCTGGACTGGCCTCACTGGAGTATTTCTATGCCTGACACATGTGCAAGAATGGCCCATTCAGGACATGCCCTAAAGTAGCTTCGAGATTGAACCAGAATAATAATTCAAAAATAAATGCACAATTTAAAGCATTCACAGTACAAATTAAAATATTTTATAGTTAAAATGGGTCAGAGGGATTGAAAATGTTTCATTTGGTGATATCATTGGGTGAAAATATAAGATAAAAGCTAGTGTAAATGTTTCAGAACATTTCCCATGTCCTATGTCTCATTTAATTTTCCAACGAGTAAGCTCATTTTGTAGCTGTATATCATTTATGGCCATAGGGGATTACCAGATTATGTCATCTGACCTCTTGTTTATCCCAGGCCATTAAGTTTTACCCAAAAATCTCATTTCAAGCCCAAATACTTAAATTAGACCAAAGCATTTCAGTCTACACAAAACTAAGCTGAAGTGTGCCAGAGGCTGGGAAAAGAATAGACCCGAGTTGCCACCTACAAACCCAGTCCATGACATGGCAGAAAATTGTTTAGGTGAGATATATTCAGATTATCATAGCAGGGGGTCCACACAGCAGAGGAAGACAACCACCACCTCCTTTCCTCCCTCCCCAATGTCCCTGACAATCTGATGAGAATGACATTTCTTTTCCAATCCTAAAGTTAATAAGAAATATGACCCAGAGTATATGAGCAAATCAGCAAGCCAGGAACTTAAGAAAGAGGATATCTTATACCTCAGAGCATGTGTCCACTCTCACCCTGGACAATTTTGGATCCATTAGAGGAAGGTGAAAATAAAAACAGAATAAATATGACCAAATATGCACTGGGCAAAACTGTGCAAAGGGGATGGAGGGAATTTCTTCCTGACCTTGGCAGACTGACCAGGTGAAACTGGGAGCTCTGCTAGATTTTAAGAGGTTAAGAATCTTGAATTATTATTCGAGGAAGGGATACAATGTATATCTTATATATATATATATATATATATATATATAGAACATCCATTTTAGTGTTCAGGAATATAGACCCACATTGACAGAACCATTGTCAACTGTCTCCTTCATTCAGTTCAGTTAGCAATGTTCGGGAAGGTATTTCTGTTGTTAGAACAGCAAAAGAAAGCTTTGAAATGTTATTGGAATTATCAGAACATCACTGAGGTGCAAGAAGCTTGGAGAAGTACATATGGAAGAATGCCGTCAACGTGCAATCTGGAGAGAAAAAATATTGAACCTGATTGCCCTGTGAAATATATGCATAAGCAGCATTCTAGGAGGCCACACGCTGTGACAAGTGAAAAGAATTGGTACATGCTATGTATCAGTGCTCCTAAGGGAAAATCCACATTGCATGCTCACTAGATTGAAATGAGCAGGACAAGCGTTCAGTGTATTATGAAGGCGGCAAAAGGAAAGTCTGCCTCTGCCCTTACAGGGTAGGCAAATAAGCAATTCAAGGTAGGTCTACACTGCAATACAAAGAGTATGTCTGCTGCTGAGCTAGTGTGGATACTGGTAACAGGGTAACTGTGCCAGCAAAGACTAGGTATCTGAGTATTTGTCCAAGGTTCCCACTGGATCTCATGATGTTTCAGCTATCCTGTTCTTTGTACACAGGGTAACTTGCTTACAGCTAGATTGGGGATGTGTATACAAGATGCAAATGCACCTTTGGATTGCAGTGTAGGCATAAAGTCCCACCAACAAAAATAATGCTTCTTTCCTTACATTAGGAAATTCCCCATACCTTTTATAATAAGGCCGTATCTCACTATATGGGATTCCTAACTGCTTTAAAGGCTACATGAAGAATTAAGTCTCCCCTGGCTGAAGGTAGGGTTGGGTGGTACCTTAGAAAGTAACTGATTCAAAGAGGCATAGGGAACAATTTACTTTGCCAGATGCAAGTCAGAAAAAGGGTATATACCTTCCTCCAGAAGCATCTGGTACCAAATACCACCAAATGGAGTGCAATACCTGATTGAATATGCTAAGTTTCATAAGGTTATTCATTTAATTAAGAAATGCTTAGTTTATTTAACAGTCACTTTTCAATGCATTTTATTTCTCAATGTATTTGATATAAACACAGTAGGATATTTGAAAAAAAACTAAAGCCCTGGACAGACATACACAGAACCTAGTATAATTTACTTTGGTTTTGTATATCAATAAAATACACTAGAAGCAAATGCTGAGAGATGTGTAATCCTCATAAAAGATGGTTATTACAGCATTTAGGTTGTATTCCATTAAGGTATGGGATCTCTGCATGTTTTTATACATGCTCCAGGGGTGGGGCAGAGGAAGATGGGGGGCTTTAACAAGAGTGACTCTGAGAGCTGCTTTAATTAAAGTGCCTGCAGTGTCTTGTGTATCAGCATCCCCACACTTCAAAATGGTGGTAGGGGCGCTTAACTGAAGCTCGTTCAACAAGCTTTAGTTAAAGTGCCCCCGCTGCCATTTTGATGTACAGGAATGCTAATATACAAGACACGGAGGCCAAATGGAGTGCACAATTTAGCACTGTCCAGCAGACTCAATTAATTAATTAAGCAGACTTAATTAATTGAGTCTGCTCTGACACGCTGTAATTACAGCATGGAGCAGCCTCCCCACATGTATACAGGCATCCTCTGTGACCGACAAAATCTGAACTCATGCCAGTAGATCTTCATCTCTGATTCTTTAAAGAAAGAGTGAAACCTTTGAAAGACTCACAGAAACTGCAAGCAATAATGTCTGTCAACTACAGATATGCTTGTGCAGATTATTGCATAGGTTTGGATTCAAGAAACAAATGGCTGCTCCAAAAAGCATGTGTATTGGTAGAAAAATATTTTTTTTAAGTTTGTTCAAGGCCAGGAGGAATCATAATAGCAAGGATTTGGGTTGCCTTGGGAAAATTCTTTTCCTGCTTTAAATGTTAATGGTAAAAGCTATACTTCTGCATTGGAGGATGCATGTTTGTACAAAATGTTTTTCTTTGTTATAAATGATTTATTTTAAGCAAAACAAAACAAAGTGAGTCCCTTCTACTACCCAGAAAATTACATTTAAATTCTTTCTGTATTTTGTCAGTTTTGATTTAGGATCTAATCATGCCTTAATTCAGATTTCATTCCCACTATCTGTTCCTAGACACCTGTGCTTAGCTATATGATCCACTCCATGGTTGCTTAAGAAATTTATCACATGAGAATTCAGAGGATTATCCTGAACTTTGGGCTCTAGTCACATGGATGTGAGCTTCTTTTGGAAAGCTTTGATATTAACAGATGAGCAAAGTTGCCACAACACTATAGGCTGCACTATGCCTCTATACTGTTGTTCCAAGAAATTGTATACGTGGAAAACACCTTCTGCTCAAACTCCTTAGGGCACAACTTAATCTGCTTGAGTGTCCAAGACAGCAAGAATGACAATTGCTAATAGTGGATATTGAAACCCTTCTCATATCCCACCTATCTTCTAGCATTAAAACTGAAACACCCTGCAAGACATCTGAATAGCTACACATTCTCATTTCATTTCCAGGTAATCTCCCATCCCTTTCTTTTTTATAGAATCTCTATTTTAATTGAGGATTTTTATTATGTTTGATTATGAAACCTGACATCTCATCTCACAGTGTTCTTTCCCACTCATTTCTCTGAGCCAACATAAGCTGATCTCTATGATGAATTCTTAGTCACCTACCACAGGGTAAAAACAGCATCCATACTGAAATTCTCTCTGCCTCCCTTCTTACCAATTTCTTGAACTCAACCTATCCACTGTTTTTTAATTGTTGCTCCATAATTCACCTCCAGATATGTTCAATGTTGAATGTCAAAATGTAAGCTTAAGGTAGAAGCTTAATTTAAACACTTCAGTGGCACAGAAGTACCATGCTGGGGAGCAGAGGTCCTCAGCTTTCAATGCAATGTGCAGTTGGAATTTCTTCCTACAACTAAAGCTTCAAAACTGGAAGAATAGGGAATGGTAACCTATCAGGTACTCTGAGTAAGCTGCATATCAAAAGTCACCATTTCCTGATTTCTTATTTTCTTAATGATAAAAAAATTAAAAATAACCATTAAACACTACTTCCCCCCCTATCAAAGGTACAACTGATGAGGAAGGATGGAAGAGCAATTAGGAAAACTTTGCCTTAGGAATAGAGAGATTTAACAAATGTTGCAACTAGAGATCAACATCGTTCTTTCCATGAGAATGGCTAGAGTTTCAAAAAAGTCCCCTGAACACTGATGATGTCTTACCGTAGACCTCGAGACACATCCTGCCAGAAACGGACCCCAAGGGAAATGTGTTGAAGATGCATTTGTAGCATCCCTCATCTTCCATGGTGACTGCATGAAAGGTGATGGCAGAGACTTTTAAGTCGCGCTGGGTAAAGTTTATGTGGCCAACATAGTTATCCAGGATCTTGTGACCATTTATCTTGCTATAGGTTGCTATGTTGTTTTCTTTCTTCCCGCTCTCTTTTTGCCAGGTGACTTGAAGCACATCATGCTTTGAAATCAAGTGGCAGAGGAAAGTGACATTTTTTCCTTCTTTAGTGGATTGGACTTTGCTTGGTGTTACCTGCACAGAGCCTGTGGGAAATCAGAAGGTGTAATTCAAAGATTGTTACATCTATTCATGAAACATATGCAATAGAGAGATCCCAAAATCTATTACATTAATATGCTAAATGTTCCCCAACAATTTTTAAAATTTGCTGCATGCTTCACCTTTAGACTTTCCAGAAAAAAGTAGTCCTGGAGAAATTCACTGGAATGTTAAACTGCTGAAAGTAACAGGGACACTCATTAAGATAAGACATCTCCCCAGACTATTCAGTTGCCTCTCTCACAAGATTGCCAGTGAGACAGCCAGTTCAGATCCCAAGAACAAGTGCTCATGTGTTTTGTGATGCGAACATTTGTCCAATGGGATCTGTAACAAGGACTCATAAAACCAATGAGCAACAGCCACTTTATTAGCAATTTTTGGTTGCTACCAGTCCCTATCCTACTGGACTTGAATTAGTAAAGCTGAAAATTGCACTTTAATGTATACTTCTACATACAAATGTATTAGTGTAGAGCAAATGCTTCATATATAACTTAGTCTTAAGTTATAGTCCATGGACCAGCAGTCATCTTAATTGCAGCACTTCTTCTGATAGCTCACAGAATAAAACATATTAAGAATTAGTAGTGGGAAGGACAGGGGAATGCCCATACATGACAGCTTGGCCTCTGAGGGGCCTTGACCAGGAGGCCTGGACCCCCATTCCCATGCTGGAATGAGACATGTTCATGAAAAGTTATCTTTCAAAATCAAAGAGCCACAGTATTGAAACGCTCCATAAAATATTAATGGCTTTCCCATTAACAAAGGCCCGTTGAAGTACCATTAAAATGACTGGTGAGCCCTACTTCATTCTGCACTGATTCTTCTCTTAGAATAGAAGCTAAAATTAACTTGGTTGGTTTATATTACTGCCCCCCAAAGTAAGATATAGACAAACCAGGCACAAACAACAGTATTTCCTTTCCTAACTAGGCTTGAGTCAGTATGATTAAGTCTACGGCCAGTTGCTGACCAGAAATAAGGTTTTGCCATGCATACCGCTATGACAAGGATATATTTTGTTCACGTACAGAATATTTACGCCATAGTCACTCCCATAACTGCAACATAGTATAAATATGTCCAAGTTTGTTCACATACTGCTACTAGCATAGTTGCAACAAGCACAGAATCCACCTAAGCAGAAGAATCAATGCTCAAGTGCTTAGCTTAGTACTGTGCTGAGCTCTGTTATGGATAGACTGCCACTGGAACCTTTTTTGGCAGAAACACAGTAGTCTAAGTCAGACATCCCAGCCTGACTAGAAGAAAACTAGTTTAATACCTGACAACCATAAATTCAGCCAAAACATAAGATGGAATCAAGTTGGGTGGGGTGTTGGAAAGCATATTAACTATTTTCATTTAATATTTTTTAAAATAATCTATGCACAAACATGTAGCAGATGGACACACTTCTTTTAGAATTAATTTGAAGGTAAATTAAGTAAGCAGTCTAAGTATGAAGTGTCAGTAAAGAAAGAGAGGAGTAAAACCCAACCCTGTCCCCAATGGACAACATGGTTGTTTGTCTACCAGTAGTGCTTTGCTACTGAAGATGCTTATCTGGGATGGTCAGTGAGAAGCCAAACTGCAGCAAACATTTCTTTGTAGCCATAAATCATCAGGTCAGCAGGTTGTTTTGTCAACAAAAGTTTTATAAGTTTTAGCCAAAAAATATAAAGTTTACCTGAAGCAACAGTCCAGACTCCAGAAAAGAGGAGGAATTTGAATATCATCTCAGCTGTGAGAACAGAAGTCGACTGACTGGTTCACAGAGCTTTCAACTTCTCTTTTATATTCTCAGAGCCTCCCAGGGACTTCCACGTCAAACTTATGGTAAATAAACTTCTCTAAATTTGTGAAAAACCCCAGGAGAGCAGTGAAAGGCTGTATATTCAGGGAAAGAAAACAATACCATCATGCAGTTTCTTAAACAAACAAACAAAAAATCTTCAATTTGTTGAACCCAAAATATTTTCCTTTATTGTCTTAAATTTGTCATTTTTAAAAGCGAAGTCCTACATGGATTCCTAGTGAGTCTGCCCTTGCACCACAGGTGTTAGGAAATAGAGGTAACTGCTCTAAGGTCAGGTAAGCCTGACAGATCAGCTGCCTTCCTGTAGATTCCCTACTGACTGCCAATATATGGACAGTCTTTTTGCTCTCACATATTAACAGTGACGTTAACGAGAGCTTAAATGTATGCATAGGGACCTACCAATATCACCATTTTGTGGATTTCATGAAATCTGACGTTGCCCGCAAAATCTTTGGAAAAAAAAAATGTGCTGAAAACAAAATGCTGGTCCCTCAGGGCAGAGGAGGAGGAGGCATGGGAGGACTGCCTGCTCGAAGGGCTGCCAACAAGATAATTGCCTCCCCTCGCAACCTATCAGAGGTGAGGGGCTGAGCCATTAGGGTCCCATAGTCAGTCAGAGGTGTGGGGGGGTGCCGTGTTCCCCCCACAAAATGGCTGCTGGGCCCTGTGTTCTGCCCGTGAAATCAGCAGGCCGCTACTTCAATTTAGGTAGACCTCTATCCATGAAGCAGTTGCAGGATCTAGGGATGTTTTGGTTCATTGGAAAATGATTTTTTTTCAGCCTAATTAAGATCAAAACCAAATTTCTTATTAACCCACCATCCCCTCCCACTCTCTAAAACCAAAATTGACAGTGAATGGAAAATCTAGCTTAACAGTATTGAGTATGACCATAGCCGTACAGACAGAAGACAATTTTGAATGACATAAAGCTGCGTAACATTTTTTTTTTTGTCTTGGTATTTCTTGGAAAATACCAAATCCAAGAAAATCAACACAGGAGGTACTTAACATTCTTCAGTAGTCACAACCTATGCATCACTCGAAAAGCATTTCAAGTGATCATTTGTTTGATTCTTTTCTCTTCAAGTTTAGCTGTTTTATGCAGAAGGCAAGATAAAGATGCACTTTATAGACTAATTGAATCAGAGATGCATAAGTGTTTGTGAGCAAGAGCTCACTTCATCAGATGCTGTGAAAAGACATGCACAAAGCCCAGTTTCCTCAGCCTCCGCCCTCATAAATCATGTACCCCAGCCCCCTCATCATTTTTCTCGCCCTCCACTGGCCTCTCCAATTTGTCCACATCCTTTCTATAGTGGGGAACCCAAAACTGAACACAATACTCCAGATATGGCCTCACCACATCTGTGTGGCCCCAGGAGTGGCATGAGATGCATGGGTGTAAGCCCATCGCGCCCCCACACCCCAAGGCCCTCCCAACGACCATGGAGCACCCCGATGACCCCCAGCACTGCTGGAGGTAAGCGGGGCCCATGGTGGGTGGGGCATAGCCCAGCTGCGGGGCGGCTGAGTGGAGCCAAGGAGGGCCTTGCTCTGCCCTGGCTCCTACTTCACTCAGCCCCTCAGGGAGAGAGGGGAGAGAGAAGAGGGGAAAGAGGGTACTTACCAGTCCCTCTCCAGAAGATCAGGGTCCCCCAAAGCTCCGGGTAGGGCCCCACTTGACAGGGAGCAGCACTTTGCCAGCGGCGGGCCCACTGTGCATACGTGGAGTTTAAAAGTGCCCGCCAAACAGAAAAAAAAGCTTAGTTTGGCCCCAGGAGCAGTGTGAGATGCACAGGTGTAAGCCTGTCATGCCTCTGCACCCTGAGGCCCCCCCAGTGACCACAGAGCACCCTGCCAACCCCCAGCACTGCCAGAGGTAAGCAGGGCCCATATTGGGAGGGGCATGGCCCTGCTGTGGGGTGGCTGAGTGGAGCTGAGGAGGGCCTCTCCCTGCCCCAGGTCCTACTTTGCCCAGCCTCCCAGGGAGCCATGCAACTGCAGACTCACGAACATGATGCGCAAACAGGCATGCTTCTGGGCCCAGTGCACAAGTTAGCATGGGAGTTTGTGCAGGAGGGCGAGTGGGAGAGCCCTCAGCCCTGCCTGTGAGCCCCTAGGGTAGGCAGTGCCAGCTGCAGCCGGTTTACCAGTGGCATCATGCGGATGGGCTCACGCCACAACCCAAGGCTCCCCTTGGGGTCTGCGGCCCCAGCCCTCTGGTTCCTCAAAGGCCTTTACCCAGACGGAGCCCATGGTTCGGGGCTCCATGCACACAGAGCCTCTGGCTCTCGGCTGTGGGAGCTGCCTGAAAATTTTTCAGGCTCTGGAGTCCAGGAGCATGGTCACCTCCCCTTGTGGGGTCTTCTGCCTTTTGGGGTTTCTGGTGCCCCAGCTGGAGGAGCTCCAGGCCGCAGTCCAGAGACTGCATGCCATCAGGTGTGGTGAGTGGGAGATAGACTTCTACTGCCAGGCCCTTCTCCCCCAGGAGGCAGAGGGTAGAGCACGGTCACCCTCTAGGACAAGGGAGGACTCGGGGACCTCCCTTGCTGTCCAGCCAAGGGGTTGCACCAAGGTGACCAGGGGACCCAAGGCCTGACACACAAAGGTCCCCACCCCACTGGAGCTTTCCAACAGGTACGAATCTCTTGCAGCCCCAGCAGAGCCTGCCAAGCTGCCAGCTCCTGCAGGCAACACAGGCTCAACTGTAGCTACTGCCCCCACTCTCCCTAAGACAAAACGCAAAGTGTTTGTCATGGGAGACTCCATCCTGAGGGGGATTTAGGGGGCAATCTGCTGCCCCAACCCCTTAGCCCAGGAAGTCTGCTGCTTCACAGGAGCCCGAATCCGAGACATTGCAGAGAAGATCCCTGAACTCCAGCTCACTGACCACTACCCTATGCTCCTTATCCATGTGGGCACAAATGACATGGCTTGGAGCGCTCCCAGCCAGGTCATGAAGTGCTACAGGGATTTGGGAGCGGGGCTAAAGGGGTTGGGGATGCAGGTAGTGTTTCCATTGAGCATCCCAGTTTCAGGCTATGGGCTGAGGAGGGAGAGGAGGTTTGAGGTAGTGAACCAAAGACTGTGGCACTGGTGTCATAGATTCATAGATGTTAGGGGCGGAAGGGACCTCAATAGATCATTGAGTCTGACCCCCTGCATAGGCAGGAAAGAGGGCTGGGTCTAGATGACCCCAGCTAGATGCCTATCTAACC
>NW_005842577.1:216998-228544 GCF_000455745.1 Alligator sinensis
CTAAATCTGCTCTCTGCTAGCTTGTGGCCATTATTTCTTGTAACCCCCGGGGGCGCCTTGGTGAATAAAAACTCACCAATTCCCTTCTGTGCCCCCGTGATGAACTTATAGGCAGCCACAAGGTCGCCTCTCAACCTTCTCTTGCGGAGGCTGAAAAAGTCCAGTTTCTCTAGTCTCTCCTCGTAGGGCTTGGTCTGTAGGCCCTTAACCACACGAGTGGCCCTTCTCTGGACCCTCTCCAGGTTATCCGCATCCCTCTTGAAGTGCAGCGCCCAGAATTACACACAGTACTCCAACTGTGGTCTGACCAGTGCCCGATAGAGGGGAAGTATCACCTCCTTGGATCTATTCGTCATGCATCTGCTGATGCACGATAAAGTGCCGTTAGCTTTTCTGATGGCTTCATCACACTGCCAACTCATGTTCATCTTGGAGTCCACTAGGACTCGGGAAGGCTTTGGCTTCCATGACCACAGCCCGCTCTTTGGTAAGAGAGACAGTGAGCTGCTAGAAAGGGACAGCCTCCACTTCTCTCCACTGGGGAGGAGACTCTTCTCAGCCAGACTGGCTGACCTGCTGCACCGGGCTTTAAACTAAGCCTGCCGGTGGATGGGGGACCATTGTCACTGCTGGCCTACTGAGCAACCCTTGCAAAGCCAGCAGGCCAAGGCACTTAAAGGAGCCCACCCTTGACCCAGCCCTGGAGCGAGCTGTAGGCAAGGCAAGGGCCCCTATAGGGACACTTGCGTGCCTGTACACAGATACCAGGAGCTTGGGGAATAAACAGGAGGAACTTGTCCTCCTGCTTAACACAAATAATTACTATGTCATAGGGATAACGGAGACCTGGTGGGACTCCACCCATGACTGGACCACAGGTATATACCCTGTACTGGAGGGATCAAGTAGACAAAAGGGGCTGGGGTGTAGCTCTCTATGTCAAGTAGAGCTACGCATCCCTGCAAGCTAACATTGGCACCCAGGGTGGATGACTGGAGACCCTCTGGATTAAAATCCATGGGGAACACAGCACAGGGGACAAAATGGTGGGAGTCTACTACAGACCTCCCACCCAAAGTCAAGAGTTTGACCAGGAGTTTGCCAGGGAATTGGCTGAGGCTGCACACTCCTGGTGCATGGTTGTCATGGGAGACTTCAGCTACCCAGACATCTCGTGGGAAGAGCGCTCGGCTAAATCTGAGCGAATGCCAAGCTTTCTCTCATGTGTTGATGAGCTCTATCTGATGTAAGAAGTCTACGGGCCAATGAGAGGTAAAACACTGCTTGACCTGGTTCTGGCAATGGGGGACGACCTAATCAGCGACCTAATGATTGAAGGGAATCTGGGTGACAGCAACCATGAGCTGATCACCTTCACCATCCGCCATAAAGCTGGCAAGTCAGTCAGCAATACAGAAGTCCTCGACTTCAGGAAAGCTGACTTTGACAAGCTCAGGAGGCTTGTCAGTAAGGCCTTAAATGGCCTCAGCCCAAAGGGGAGGGGAGTTCAGGATGAGTGGTTGCTCCTCAAAGAAGCAATCCTAGATGTGCAAACAAAGTCTATTCCATCTAAGAGGAAAGGCAGCAAAAGGGCACAGCAGCCCCCTTGTCACTCCAGGGAACTAGTGGACCTCCTGCAGCTAAAAAGACAGACCTACAAAGGATGGAGGACTGGATCCACCTCCAAGGAGGAATATTCTGCACCGGTCCAGACCTGCAGAGAGTGAACCAGGAAAGCCAAGGTTGTGACAGAACTGTAAATAGCTACAAGTATCAAGGACAATAAAAAGTCCTTTTTTAGATATGTGGGGAGCCGAAGGAAAAGCAAGGGCAGCATTGGACCCCTGCTAAACCAGATGGGACAACTGACGCCCAGGAATAAACAAACTTTGTAAATGGGCACTTTGTGTCAGTCTTTCACCAGTCCCACGGGATGCCCCTGCTCATAATGGGACAGGGAGGCCCGGGGGAAGGAGATTCCTTACCCTCCATCAATGCTGATCTCATGAAGGAACACCTTGAGAGGCTAGACACCTTCAAGTCAGACGGCCCTGACAGTTTACACCCCAGGGTAGTCTAGGAACTGGGTAGCATCATAGCTCAACCCATGGCACGGATCTTCAAGAACTCCTGGCGCTCTGGTGAAGTGCCCAAAGATTGGAAGAAGGCCAATGTGGTGCCTATCTTCAAGAAAGGGAGGAAAGTGGATCCGGCAAACTACAGGCCCATCAGCCTGACCTCTGTCCTGGGGAAGGCCTTAGAAAAGATTATCAGAGAGACCATTCTTAACAGACTGGCTGATGGCAACATCCTGAGAGATAGCCAGCACGGGTTTGTTGCGGGTAGTTCCTGCTTGACCAATCTTATTTCTTTTTATGACCAGGTGACCTATCACCTGGACAAGGGAGAAGAGCTTGATGTCATATATCTTGACTTTAAAAAAGCCTTCGATCTGGTATCCCATGATCACCTCTGTGCAAAACCGGCCAACTGAGGCCTAGGCTTCAGCCTCACCGTGATCTGCTGGCTTGGGAAATTGGCTCCGTGGTAGGACCCAGAGGGTGGTGGTTGATGGAAGTCAATTGTTGTGGTGCCCTGTGACCAGAGGAGTCCCTCAAGACTCTGTCCTTGGGTCTACACCATTCAACATCTTCATTGATGATGTGAACATTGGTATCAGAAGCGGACTGGCCAAGTTCACCGATAACACCAAACTCTGAGGTAAAGCATCCACACCAGAGGACAGGAGAGTGATCCAGGCTGACCTTGACAGACTTAGGAAATGGGCAGATGAGAACCTGATGGTGTTTAACACCAAAAAATGGAAGGTTCTCCACCTTGGGAAGAAAAACCTGCAGCAACCTTATAGGCTCTGCAGTGCTACACTGGCTAGCACTACAGGCGGAAGGGACTTGGGGGTCATGACTGACCACAAGATGAACATGAGCCTTCAGTGTGATGCTGCAGCTAGTAAAGTGAGCAAAACGCTGGCTTGCATCCATAGATGCTTCTCAGGCAAATCCCAGGACGTCATTCTCCCCTTGTACTTGGCCTTGGTGAGGCCGCAGCTGGAGTACTGCGTCCAGTTTTGGGCTCCACAATTCAAAAAGGATGTGGAGAAGCTTGAGAGAGCCCAAAGAAGAGCCACGCACATGATCAGAGTTTAGGAAAACAGACCTTACGACTAGGCTGGTCTGTTCAGGCTGAGAGCTATGGGACTCTTTAGCCTGGAAAAATGCAGGCTCAGGGGTGATCTGATGGCCACCTATAAGTTTATCAGGGGTGACCACCAGGACCTGGGGGAATGATTGTTCACCAGAGCGCCCCAAGGGATGACAAGGTTGAACGGTTATAAACTCCTGCAAGACCGTTTCAGGCTGGACATAAAGAAGAATTTCTTCACTGTCCGAGCCCCCAAGGTCTGGAATAGCCTGCCACCAGAGGTGGTTCATGCGCCTGCGTTGAACACCTTCAAGAGAAATTCGGATGCTTATTTTGCTGGGATCCTATGACCCCATCTGACTTCCTCCCCATTGGGCACGGGGCTGGACTTGATCTTCCAAAGTCCCTTCCAGCCCTAATGTCTATGAAATCTATGAAAAACCAGTGCTGACTAGGGGGGAATAATTACTTCCCTTGACATACTGGCAAGACACCTACCAATGTAGCCCAGGATGCCATTAGCCTTCTTCACAACAAAGGCATGCTGCTTGCTCATATTCAGCTTATTGTCCACTGTAACCCCCAGGTCCTTTTCTGCAGAGCTGCTGCCCAGCCAGTCAGGCCCCAGCCTGTACTGGTGCATGGGATTGTTCTGTCCTAAGTGCAGGACTTTACACTTGTCCTTGTTGAACCTCATTTCTTTTGACTCAATCTTCATTTCTTTTGACCCAATCCTCCAATTTGTCTAGGTCACTCAGAATCCTAGCCCTACCCTCCAGTGTATCTACTATGCCCCCCAGCTTGATGTCATCTGCAAACTTGCTGAGGGTGAAATCTATGCCATCTTACAGGTCATTGATGAAGACATTGAACAAAACTGGCCCCAGGACTGACCCCTGGGGCACTCCACTTGATACTGGCTTCCAACTAGACACCGAGCCATTGATTACTACTCTCTGAGCCTGATGATCCAGCCAGTTTTCTATCCACCTTACAGTCCATTCATCCAGCCCATACTTCCTTAGCTTGCTTGGGAGAATGTTGTGGGAGACTATCAAAAGCCTTGCTAAAATCAAGGTACACCACACTCACCAGTCTCCCTGCATCCACAGAGCCAGTCATCTCATCATAAAAGGCAATGAGGTTGGCCAGGTATGACTTGCCCCTGCTGGCTGTTCCATGCTGGCTGTTCCTAATCACCTTCTTCTCCTTCAAGTATTTAGAAATTGATTCTTTGAGGATCTGCTCCATGATTTTTCCAGGGCCTGAGGTGAGGTTGACTGGTCTGTAGTTTCCTGGATCCTCCTTTTTCCCTTTCTTCAAGGTGGGCACTATATTTGCCCCTTTCTAATCATCTGGGACCTCTCCTGATTGCCATGAGTTTTCAAAGATGATGGCCAGTGGCTTCACAATCACATCAGCCAACTCCCTCAGCACCCTCGGGTGCGTCCCATCCAGCCCCATGGACTTGTACATGTCCAACTTTTCTACACAGTCCCTAACCTGTTCTTTTGCCACTGTTGGTTGCCTACCTCCTCCCCAAACTGTGCTACCTGGTGCAGTAGTCTGGGAGCTGATCTTGCCTGTGAAATCTGAGGCAAAAAAGGCATTGAGCACTTCAGCTTTTTCTGCATCCTCTGTCACAAGGTTGCCTCCCCCATTGAGTAAGAGACCACACTTTCCCTGATCCTCCTCTTGCTACCAACAGACTTGTAGAAAACCTTCTTGTTACCCTTCACATACCTTGTTAGCTGCAACTCCAAGCGCGCTTTGACCTTCTTGACTTCATTCCTGCATGCCCAGGCAATGCTCTTATATTCTTCCCTAGTTATTTGTCCAAGTTTCCACTTCTTATAAGCTGCCTTTTTGTGATTTTGTTTACTGTAGAGTTCCACGTTAAGCCAAGCTGGTCTTCTACCATATTTGCTAGTCTTCCAGTGCAGCAGGATGACTTGTTCCTGCACTCTCAATAAGGCTTCTTTAAAGTACAGCCATCTCTCCTAGACTCCTCTCCCTCTCAGACTGGCTTTCCAAATTATCCTGCCCATGCTAACTGTTTGAAGAAATCCTTATCCACCATTTCCTCCTGGTCTGGTGGTCTACAGCAGACCCCCACCATGCTATCACACTTGTTTCTCTCCCCCCTGACCCTAACCCAGAAACTCTCAACAAGCCTATCTCCAGTTTCATACTAGAGCTCTGAGCAATCATATGGTTCTTTTACATAAAGTGTGACTCCTCCTCCTCTTCTCCCCTGCCTGTCCTTCCTGAACAGGTTGTACCCATCCATGACAGTTGTGAACTATCCCAGCAAGTCTCTGTTATTCCAATCGCATCACAATTCTGTGACTGTGAGGACCTTCAGTTCTTCCTGTTTGCTTCCTAGTTTCCGTGTACTTTTGTACAGGCACCTAAGGCAACTATTTGATTGACCTAATTTCTCAGGAAGTATGAGAGCACCTCCCCTGTTGTCCCCTCCTGCTTGTTCTTCCTCCAGGTCTCCTGCTTCCCCACTTACCTCAGGGCTTTGGTCTTCATCCCCTGGTGAACCTAGTTTAAAGCCCTCTTCACTAGGTTAGTGAGCCTGTCTAAGAAGATGCTCTTCCCTCTCTTCATCAGGTGGATCCCATCTCTTGCTAGCAATCCTTCTTGGAAGAACATCCCATGGTCAAAGAAGCCAAAGCCTTACTGGTGACACCACCTGTGCATCCAGGATTTGATCTGCAGGATGCACCTGCTCCTGCCTGGGCCCTTTCCCTTCACCAGAAGGATTGACGAGAACACAACTCAAGCCCCAGATGCCCTCACACCCTTGTACCCATAGCCCTGTAGTCACTTTTGATACATTCAGGATCTCCCCTGGCAGCATCACTAATGCTCACATGGATGAACAGCATGGGGTAGTAGTCAGAGGATCAGATGAGCTTTGGTAGACCCTCTGTGACATCTTGGATCCAGGCAAGCAGAAGACTTCTCAAGACAACAGATCAGGTCAGCAGTTGGCTCCCCTCCATCCCCCACAGAAGGGAGTCTCCAACTACCACTACCTGTTGTTTCTTCTTGGTGGCAGTCATCTTGATCCTTCCCACCTTGGTGAGCCCTGGCCTGTCTTCCTTCACCAATGGAACATGCTCCTCCCTCTCTATTGCTAGGACTGCATATCTGTTCTTCAGATAAACCACTGCAGGTGGAAGTGAAGATCTCTGCTTACTGCCATAAGTCACAAGCCTCCAGCTTCCACCTTCTTAGGTGTCAATGCCCTCTCTCTTTTCTAGTGCCTCCTCTGCCACTTCTTCCTCCATATTCCCAGAGGTCTGCTCCAGCATCCAACTGAACTCCTCATGGCAGATGCCTTGCCACCTCCTCCTGTAGTTCTCTTGCCCGTTCCCTGAGAGACACCACCAGGAGGCAGCACTCACACCACACATGCTCCCTGATCTGGCCGTCACTGAAAGGAACCTGCAAACTGCAGTTTCCACAGTGCCAAACCCATGCCTGGGTAGAAGCGTTGACAGTGAGTGGTCCTGCCTGGACAGACACCTCACAGGTGGAAGCAGAGGCAGTGGCAGTGACTCTGGCATTGCAACATCCTCCAATCATTTCCCTGGGTATCTTAATCTGCCTTCTCTCTTACTGTTCTTCTTCCAAGCACACCTTCCCTAACGAACTCACGTGCTTACACCGTTTGCCGCCCCTGAGTGCTCATTTGATCCATGAGTGAAGGAAGCTTCAAGGACCTAGAATTCCAGCTTTAGAGCAAAGGGTGTCTGTACAGAAGTTCACAATTGTGCTAGTGTCACAGTTTGGTTCATGGTGACTTTCAGATGTATACACAAAACAAATGGTTTATTCTGGGTCACAGTTAACACTAGAAACATTTTTGCCAGCTGCTGTTTACAGTTGGTTGCCTTCATTAACAGGTGCTAACACAACATAGCAGTGCAAACCCTAGGAAAGCCATTGCAGAGATACCTCTGACCACCTGCAAAGCCACAGGCTTGCAGAATGAAACATGAGCTGTGAAGGGACATCTAGACAAAGCCAGTCCTCTGGTTAACCACAAACTGCTAATTTATGTTTCAGTCATTATTGTTGCCATTTAATCTTACCTGGGTTTTTCTTTTCTTCCACAAATATATATCATAATGTATTGGCATGTCAGATGCATGGGCTCCTTGAATTGTCACCACTGACAGATTTTGTTTCTGGCTCCTCTATGTTGGGGATCTCTTACTCTTTTTTGCAACTCTTGACATACCAGGCCAACACATAAGTGGGGAGGGATTCTGTTAAATCAGACACAGGAAACGAATCTCTCACAAAAACTCAGTAATAAACATTCTGGGTTTTTTTTCTTTCTTTTTTGGCAGTAATTTGGTCGCATTGTTTTTCAGAATAGCCGACTGGCAAAAGATTGTGGTTTCTGTTTGTTCAGAAAATCATGGGGCTGACATTTCAGCCTTACAATCCTAGAGGGAGTTCACGATACATTCCAGTCAATATCAAACTAGTTTCTTTCACTTCTGCATCTCAGGAAGTGACATCAATCATTGATCCCTCCCTTCTTCCTGTACAAACCCCCACTTACCAAAAGCTGTCTACAGTGGAGATCTGCTGTATCGTATCTGAGTGCATGCAGATGATGTAATGCAATAAACCCACCTGCTTATTTGAGTTTTAGCTTGTAAAACTACTGTTACAGAATACAAGAGGAGAGGAAGACAACCAAAAGACTTAACAGAGCTGAAGTGATCCCTTGGAAAGATGGGAAACTGCATCCACAAGACAAGGTAGGGCCAACATTAGGCTATGTATTTTGAAGACTAGACTGAGACACAGAGGGAAAGGATTAAAAATAAATATTTTAGGAATGAAACAAGGGTAAGTGGCACACATGATGTGTAACCCCTTAAGGGACCAAGAAAAGTCCATTGATTAACAAAAGCTCACTAATCAAGGTGAACAAAATCATAGTAGGTATGTTTTAGGGTAGGCAATTGCTCCAGATTTTGGCTCTGAGGACTTGGCTGATGTGGGTATCACTCTGTTGCACAAGTAGAGTAAACAAGGTACAAGCAACTTGCCCAGAATCACACAACAGGTCAGCGGCAAGTCCATGAATTAACCCAGGTCTCAATGCTGTGCCAGTGCTGTGTCTTGGCCATTGAAGATGTGCAGAATCCCATGCCTGTATTCAGTCAGGGACATATTCTATTTAAAGCCACTAAGAACCACACACAGTATGATTTGGCAGTTGTTCTAATGCCAACAGGTTGCAAATACTGCACTGTACCAGGGCTTCAGCTTGGGCAGAAGACTAATGAGAGTTCACTGGGTCCAAAACTCTTCACCAATATCACCTACAAAAGGGGAGAGAAACGGCCTTAGACATTTACCTTTCTGTCCCAGAGACAAGCTCATTGCTGGAGTTTGTTATTCATTAATAATTATTGTTTTTGGAAGTCTGTTACTGCTGTATTTGCAGCACCACCTAAAAATTATTTGGAGGGGGAGGGGTCAGTTATACTACAGAGCTTCATTCAGTGCATAGTAAATAAGTCACTTAAATTCACTGGAGAGGGAAGTAATTTTTTTTTTTTTTTTTTTACCACAAAAGAGTGTCGCTGTGAAGAGAGGGGAGTTGCTCTTTAGTCGGCAAACTGTTCTGCATGGGGGCAATTTAGGGTTTTCATTTTATTTGAAAATTAACTGCAGTTTTACCATTATATATTTGCTCTTGCTGTTCACTGTACATACCGTTTGCCTTTTCCTAACCTAATCATTCACTAGGGTGTCACTCTGGAAGACACCAGAATTCTAAAGGTTATTGGGAAGTTTCCACACATAAGCTTTCCATCTATCATCTCCCATTTGCCATTGTGGCTATTAACTTTCTAACCTGCTGAATATTCACATTTGCTGAATGCTATCCTAGTTCAAATTTTCTGTCCTTGTACTCTATGCAGAAACTGGTGGGTTCCGTCTAATAAGCTATCTCTGTACTAGATATCTGAGAAACAGATGTAAAGGACTGATAGGTATATCACTTCCTTGACAATGGAAACAGTTTTTTTGTAGTAAACGAACCGTTTCTTGCAATGCTTTAGTTAGAGTGTCTTAGAGGGTTATTGCTCAATGACTCACTGCCAGGTCATGTGTCTTGTAGAGCTTAAACGAGCCTTTTTATTGTATTTCCTAAAAATATGAACCCAAATTCATAATTTTGTTTATTTTCAAAATCAGTGACCCCTGCAACTGGCTACAGTCCTGGGAATAACCAGAGGACTCCAAGGCAGGGTCACCTAAGAGCACTGCATATCCTCCTCAAATATTAAGCAGACAGGATAAAAACTACCAAATCAGTAAAATTAATTTTTCAAGACAGACTTAGGCTCCCAACTCGATGGCTATGTCTATACTGCCACCTTGGTAAGACCAAGACCACTATTGTGGAAAGAGGCCTATCCACTTGCTCCTGGCTCTGCTTGTGCCCAGGCTCACCATTTAAGCAATGTAGATGGCCCACTTCCAGGCTTTCTGATTAAGGTGCATAATTAAGACTTCCCTAAACTGTCTATGGTGCCTAATACCAAGCTTGGGTACACATAGAGCAGAAGCTTCTTTCTTTTGGCAGTGGTCAGTGACTTGGCAGAGAAGAGTTAGCTAGTCAATTAATTTCATTTTTGGGTGGGGCGAGGAAGATTATCCCTCAGAGGGGAGCTAAACCCCAAATGCAGCAACACATCCCAGCTCTTGCCTATACGAGACATTGTTGCTCATGCCTGAGTGTCCACAACACGATTTATGAAATCTGTTACAGTGACCACACCTGCCTAGTTGACTTGGTTTGCCCACTGGGGCAATTCAAATTGGTTTTATGTGTGGGAAGGAAGGAACCCAATTCTGATATGAGTATCATTCCTCCCTTAACACCTCCTTCATGTTGACAAATCCACATGTTTCTTATACATTCCAAGACTTCCCCTCCATACTGAGGAATTAACAGGAGAACCAGAGGCAATGAGACAGACCAAAGTCCTAAATCAATAAATTGAGATTGTATTATGTTAAATTTTGCTAAAAATCATCCTATTTGGCAGTAGGTTGCAAGGTTCTGTAGTTGCCTGAGTTCAGGGCCATCAGAAAAGAGAGAATGATGGCTCCCTGGCATTGAAACTAAGAAAGCTACTATTCTGGGGTAAAAAATAATCCCACATAACTCTATTGGGATTAGATTTAGTGTGTTTGTTTTAGAATGCTGGTCTGCAGACAACATTGTCATAAACTCTTAAAGGGGCTAGGTGTTCCAACCCATCCAAAATCAAGCCTATTGTATGATTTGCAGACATTACTAGCTGCCTAATTTCCATTGATTTATATAAGAGCTGAGAATCTGAAAAAATTGTACAAGTAATTTGCCCCAACAGCCACTGATAATCTTGTCACTTCTGAAAGGATTCTGTGGCTACCCGCCTGCTACTGTTAAAAAATAGTTTTTCCCTGGAGGAAACAATGTACTTCTGAAACCCTGAACCAGACTTTTGGAAAAGTTAATCTGTTAGGACAGGTACCTTTACCATGAACTCTATCCTAGTGCAGGCTAATTTAATCATGACCTATGATGACCAAAAGAGATACCCACTTATGACAGGACTAGAGACTGAGCTCCCTTAAAGAAATTATATTCAGTAGATATATCTGCTGTAGCAACCCCCACCACCAATGTACTGCATTCTTGAAAGGAAGGCCTCCTTTGTGAGGAGAAAGGGCAAATTAATAATTTTAGTCTATTCTGTCTTTGGTAGTGCACTGTCATGAATGCAGTGTGCGCCCAATTTCTAACTGAAGCAACTTTAAGAACACTGTCAACTAAGGTCCCTGCAACATATTCAAATTAAAACTGGATAGAAACCAGCTATAAAGTTATTGCACATTTTCAAGCATTAAATTAGTAGCTGGCTGGCTCTTTTTATAGCTGGATGGACATTTTTATTTATAGTGCAATAATTACTTTGCGCATGTGCCCAGTCTAAATGTATTACATCAGTGGTCTCCAACCTTTTTAAGTAGGAGATCACCTTTGGCATTTAAAAGCAACTTCCAGATCTACCATGTGCCCCCCCCCCCAGCCAGTAAGTCTGTGGGAAGGGAAGATGGGGGCAGAGCGAGGCAGAGAGAGAAATATTTATTTGGGGGCAAGCCTTCCCAGCAGATAAGTCTGTGGCAGAAGGGGGAGGAGGGAGGGAAAAGGGCCTTGGGGAGGGGTGGGGCAGATCAAGGCCCAAGCCCTAGTCCCGCTTCCTTCCTCACCACTGGGGCCTCGATCTGCACCCCCCCCTCCAATGGTGGGGGGGCAGGGGGGGGGGGGGGGGGTGCCACGCCCC
>NW_005842577.1:228575-251045 GCF_000455745.1 Alligator sinensis
GGGGGGTACTAAGCCACAAGTGGCTTGTCTGGGGGCTGCAGGGAGTGGGGGCCATGCACCCTGGCAGGGCATGTGGGGCATGTGCCCCCTGGATCTACACATCGGCCATGCTGGCTGCCGCTGCAGGCGGTGGCTAGGGTTGTGCTGGGTGGCACTGGGAGCAGGGCTACGTGGAAGGCTACAGGCACCTGAAAATTCATCGTAGCCCCTGCTCCCAGTGCCACCATCTGGCCCAACCGCAGCGCAGTGCAGCGCAGTGCAGCGCAGTCCAGAGCAGACCACCACTGTGAAGAGCACAGTGCTGCCTTCCAGCCCCATCCTGCTCCCCCTGCAGATCTGGGGGATTGGGGAAGACAGCATCATGCTCTTCACAGTGGTGGTCTGTTCTGCACTGTGCTGTGCAGAGGTCAGGCTGGACGGAGGTGCTGGGAGATGAGGCTGTGGAATATGTACAGTGTTTGCAACCCCCCATATAGCCCCACTCCCAGCACCACACAGTGCAGCCCTGGCCCCAGCCAGCAGTGGCAAGCAGCCTAGTCAGCATGCAGATCCAGGGCCCTATGCCCCCCATGCCCTGCTGGGCTGTGTGGTCCACCCTCTCTGTGGCCCCCAGATGAGCCAGTTGTAGCTTTGTCCCCCACTCTGGCTGTGCAGGGCTTGCCTCTGCTCCAGCCTCCTTCCCTCACCACTCCTGCAGCTGCCCACGCTGTCCAGCGTTTGAGGGGGCACATGCCTTCCCCCCCCATCTGTGCATGGTGGAGGCAGCTGCCGTTTCAGGCTGGACTTTGCTCCTGAGCCCAACTGCAGCTGGCCCAGGAGTGACCAGATGCCACATGTGTCCATCTGCTAGGCTGAGCATCACCCCTTGCCCTCCCAGCAGCAGGACTCACATGGCGTCGGGCCACTTCCAGGCGGGGTGCAGATGGGCTAAGCATGCAAAGCCCAGCCTGCAATGGCAGCAGCCTCTGCTGTGCACAGATGAGGGGGCACCTGGGGCCTCTGCCAGGGTATGCACAGTGGCGGGCGCCCCCCTGTGGACAAGCTGCCTAGACTCGATCCTCCTGCCACCTGCTTGGCTGCTTGGGGCCCCACTCAACTTACCCCTGCTCTTGCCTCCACAGCACAGTCCTCAACTGTGGGGAGCTTCAGTCTGGCCTCTACCCCTTCCCTCCCCCAGGGACTGACCTGCTGGGCTGGGGGTGGAGTGCACGCATGCATGAACATGTGCTCAGCCCCCGACCCCAGCCTGGGATCAACTCCAACAGGCTCTGAGATCTACCAGTCAGTGACCACTGCATTACATGATTGACCAGTTGATTGCATAAAATATGTAATGTGTGGCAGGGACCTAATAATAAGAAGCGTTCAGCAGTTTTATGTCACCTTAACAGCTGTCTGGTCACCAGAGTAACAAATTCTATTTGGTGCTATCAGGAGAGAATATTTCTCTCCTTGCCCCTATATTTTTTACTTTTGATTTGCCCCCACCCAATTTATCTTCTGGGTATCACCAAGATTATTTCTGTGATAATATGCAGAAATATACTTCTATATTTGTCTTAACCACTTCCTGCAGCTATAAGAGGCTCCTATAGTTTTGTTGGACAGTGTAGTAGACCTATAAACAGCTTCTAGCACAAAATTACAGCCCCCTCTGGGCATGTTTTTAAAATTATTAGATGCTTAAATAATTAATAAAAACTGCATAGACTTCATCACAGTTTTTCCTTTCATTCTTCTGGGATTGTTCCCAGCACTTTTTTCCTCTTCACTTTTCCACCATTGATCTCCCTGTTTAACTCAGTTCTCAAAAGTCATAACTAACTTCCTTAGAATGAGGGTTGCACAGCAGGCCTCATTCAAAGTGAAGCTGCCTTAAAAGACAAGTGCCACTTCAGTTACCCAGTAAGTGAGAACTGGCAGAGATCCCTCTGGACAGAAAATTATTTTCCATCTTGTAGGAAATTTTAACATTGCAACGTGCATCACATCAGGATGAGCCCAAGACCTTTGCATGTTAAAGAAAAATATAAGTTTCTGCCTTTACTACCACTAGCTTTCAAAAAATATTTCTCAGCATTCAACACATTACTATCCAGGCAGGAGTCTAGGAGTCTCTCTCTCACATATTCCATACCCCTTTGGTATCAATTACAGAGAGTTGGAAATCTCACTCCAACACTGAGTGTGAGTTTTTTTGATGAAGGATGCAACAATAATGATTCTTTATGAAATTAATCTGGTATTTGCCACTTCCTCTATCAGCTCGGTAGACAAGATTGGCTGCTCCTCCCCTTCCCCCCCCCCAATGCAGCTACCACTGTGGAAGCCATGATTTGCCCCCAATTTCTTTACCTTGGTTAGACCCACTCACAGTCTTTTCTTCTTTCCTAATAGTGCCATGCATCAGGAGTTAATTACAGGGGAGCAGGGGCAGGCAGGAGGAGAAATACAGAGAGAAGCACCTAGATAAAATGACCCATGTCACCCTATTTTGGAGAAGAAAGAGTGAGGTTTCCCTGTAGAGTACAAGGATCTGGCTGTAAAGTAAATGCTGTGGGAATATCAATACCAGACCTAACGTACATCCCCTTATTTCCATTTTCCAGGCAGGAAATCTGTACCTTCAGGAAGGGGCAAGACAAGACAGGTAAATATTTGCCCTTTAAGCAAAAGGTGGATGTAGAGCGGTGGAGGCTGTAGCTGTGGTGGGCTGAGCAATAGTGAAACTGGCAGGAGCATTTAACCAGTACTATTGCAATGCCTTGGTCAGAATGGCATAAAACATTTTCATCATTAAATCTGACATTCAGGGTAAGGCTCTTGGGTGTTTCCTGTGCCAGTCATAACAATCCACTGTGCAAACTTCCAACTCGGTAGGATACGTAGCTTTAATCCCTCATAATGAGATGTAGTCTCATAGCTCTGGGGAAAAACAAAACAAAACTAATGTACTGCCTTATTTAGGATGATTTTTTTGTCATTCTATACAATTTCTATTCCATTTTTGCCTACCAAGTTCTCATGTCAGGCCCCCAATTTGACATGTTTATGCTGGTGGCTTAGATGAAGAAGCATTAAGTGGCACAACCCAAATGGATTTGACATTCTATAGCTATACACGTAGCTATAGAATAGTATGGGAACAACTAACAGAGAAGCTGAGATAAAGGAGGAAGCTCCATCATAAATCCTCTGCATTGGTTAACCACTAGCAGTCATATCAGTTTGAATTAGTCTTCTGCCACAGAATACAAGTTATTTTGCAGTATATGATGACTTGCACCATTTACAAATTTATAACTTGCATGTAATTTCCATTAACAACATGGACAACTGTTGTAATTCAGTTGTATTAGTTAATGTAATTCAGTTACAGAAGTAATGGTGGTATTCTGTAGGCCTCAACATGAGACCGCCACAAAAATGTAGCTCCTATTTACAGTAAATCTTTCATTCCATGAAAGTCACCTTACAACCAGATAAAATGTTCAGATATTAAAGATTCATTGTGCAAGATATTCAAGGAGGAACTTCAAACTGATAAGGATCATGCGAGACTAGGGGCCAGATTTTACTGTACCGTTGAGGCATGTAAATGGATTTAGGTGCCTAAGTGCAACTCTGTTCCCCACTCTGAAGACCCTGAAAAAATTAATACAAAAAGAAGGCGAGGCCTCCTCCTGCTCTTGGGTTTTTTTGTGACCCGGTCTTAAGGGCAACATGACCGCATATTATAAAAGTAGATGCATTCATGGATTTTCAAGTCTTGAGCAGGATGGAATAAAATGACATGTAGGTGCTCTCAGAGATGCCTAATGGATGGTATAGAACCTGTCCCCCAAGGCCAGCCTGTCTGTACATGTGGCAATGGTGTTTTGTAACTGGATATAACTACCCACTAGGGCTGTGCAAAAAAGCATCATTTTCTTTTGACTTCTGTTTTGCCATTTTGAAGGGACAATGTTTCATTTTGTCATTTCATTTTGTTTCGAAACACTTCCATTTTGTTTCATCAAAACCGTTTCACTACGTTTTGATATTTCACCCATAGACTATAATGGAGAATCATGAAAATACCTATAACTTTGTCATTTCTTGCCTGATTCTGAGGGCATGAAGCCTGCCATGTTTCAAGGAGATAGGTGTAAGGGAAACTACACCTCAAGTTGGTGACAGGCAAAACTCATGTCACTTGCCTGCAGCAGCAGCCTCCTGTCATCCTGCATGCAGATCTGGGGGCCCGCACCCCCAGGAGGGCTGTGGGATTGTGCCAGACCCCTCCCAGGGATGTGGACCCCTGGATCTGCACTCAGGATGACAGGAGGCTGCCACTGCTGCCTGGGACTGGAGGCGGGCACAGCCCGCACCCAGCGCCAGGAAGACTGGTGCTGCCAATGGCCCCAGGCAGCAGCAGCAGCAGCTTCCTATCATCCTGCACACAGATCTGGGAGCTCACTCCCCCGGGAGGAGTCCAGCAGCACTGGGAGGGCAGGTTGAGCTCCATGAGGCTGGCGGAGCCACTCAGAGTACAGCCCTGGCTCTCTCTGCCTCCTGCTGCCGGGCTGCACTCTGAGCTGCTCCACCTGCCCCATGGACCTCAGCCCGGTGGCAGGAGGTGGCGGGAGAGCAGTGACAGAGCTGCTTGGAGCAGCCAGTGGTTCTCCCCTGCCTCCTGCCACCAGGCTGAGCTCTGTGGGGCTGGCAGAGCTGCTTGGAGTGCAGTCCGGTGGCAGGAGGTGGGGGGACAACCAGGGCTGCACTCTGACCAGCTCTGCCAGCCCCATGGAGCTCAGCCCAGCGGCGGTAAGTGGAGCACAGCCCTGGCTCTCCCCTGCCTCCTGCCACTGGGCTGCTTTGAAACAAAATGTTTCCAAACTTTCAAAACACTTTGAGTGCCCACATACTGTTTTAAAGCCTCCTGTTTTGTTTTGATTTCACTGTTTCAAGCTCAAAACACGTTGAAACAGCTTCAAAACAAAACACTCGTCAACATTTCACACAGCCCCACTACTCACATACAGAGTACATGGTAATACATGTAGTTGCATGCTTATGCTTTTAAAAGTGTGCATGGGTACTCGCATCAATATATTAGCATTACAATACAAATGTGTGTTAAGTAGGCATGTGAGTTTCGACTGTGTGTCTGTATATAGGTAAGTGTGCACATCTGTAACTGATAACTCTTAAAAGTGAAGTCCAAACAGGGCACAAGTCACTGTTTTCACAATGGAACTGGAACTCCTATGGGTATGCAGTTCTTTTATTTAATTTACACTGGGTTTCTTAAGGAGCCCAAGTCAAGTTTCAGCTCATGAAAAGAAACGTATGGTCTCTGGTGAAACTAAAAAGAATTTTGCAGAGTTACCTAGAGTTACATTTATACAAAACAGCCCGGAGTACACTTGCAAACATATGATCACAAGACTCAAAATATCTTCTATAAATCAAACACAGAAGAGGAGGAAAGATAGTCTAGAGGACAGAGCACAAGATCTAGGTTTCAGTGTAGACTGACACTGCCTCAATTTCATAGTGATTAAATGATTTGATCCAAATCTATTTCCTTTTCTTTAGAGATGTATAACATGTCCCCATCGCAGATGCACTGAAAAAGAATTCTTTATTTTGATTACATTCATGAGGGAAAAAACCTTAACTCCTCTTCATTCTGTTATAAAAGTGGCAACCCCATCTTACTGCTCACTCAGGAAGTATGTGGTAATAAATATTTGTAAGGGCTTTGATATCTTTTGATGGCAGGTGCAATACTAACATATAGAAGCAAGCAACAGCAATGACAAAATATTACGAACCCGATTTCAAAAGGATCTGCTATCCAAATTAGGCACCAAAATAAATATTTCTATTTGGCTTGCCAAATTCATAAGAACAACAAATATTTCAAACGAGCTTTACAACAAGGAACAGCAGAGTTGTGGCAAAAGTCTAAACAGGTGGATAATCATTGTGTACACAATTCTCCAATGATATGCCAACAGAATCAGAACAGGAAAGTTCCAAAAGAGACACTCCATAACCTATTGCACCATCATCGCAGGAAAAACACTTAAGATGCACACCGCCACAAACAACACCACATGGTGTAGACCATACACTACCACACACAGACATTTGATAGCAAGCCACAGGCTACTGTTGTAAAGCTACTATTGCCAAAGGAAAATCTTATGTCCCTAAGGATAACTAAGGGAAATATAAATTATGTGATGTATAAATTACATAGAGTCACTGATCAAGACAAAGGTGGAGGATATTTCTGGTATTTACCAGGGCACTCTTCATGTTTTATAGCAAAACCTGTGAAAGGTTGTGGGCTAAATCCATTTTAAGTTCAGAAACCACATACATGTATGGGTTCTGTTTGACAGTGACAAGTTTCCCTTCCCTTTCCAATCAATTTCACATAAATTGCTTCTACTTCACTGCACCTAGGGCCTGCCTCAGGCTCAGTCTCATGATGACAGCCTAAGAGTAGCATGGAGGGGGGGAAGGAAGGGTGGCTAGGCATCCACAGCTATTCCCATTATTAATCACTGGTCTCTGGTGCACCCAAATATGAGAAAGCCAGTGTTTATTTTACCCGTTGCAGCCCTGGTGTTGGGAAGGAAGCCACAGAGACACCATGAGTCTCTATCGGTTAAAAACCCAGAATAAGAGAAATTCCTCCACGGTTCTGTAATTTTTTCTTCTCCTATCTTCTTGCAAGCATGATTTACCTGTGCCAAAGGCTAAACATTCACACCTGTTTTCCTTCTCTCTTCCCAGGAAAATCTCTTAGATGTTTTTCAACTGCTTCTAAGGTAATCAATGCAACTGGATATGGATAGTTTTGCTGTTTTGTACAGAGACAACCCCAAGGCATTTTAAGTTTTCTTATGTGAAAAAAAAAAAAAAAGACCCACAACAGCCTGAGGTTCAAGGCCTCTTGACTGATTTGGGCAGAGCAGGTACTTAACCCCAGCTTTCCCACATCCCAGGTGATTGCTCTACCTACTGAGCTATTGGTTATTTGGAGACTGTCTCTTCCTCCTCTACCTTCCACTTCCACCTCAGACAGAAACTCTATTCTGGGCCTGGGAAACCTCAGAACAGCACTTAACTATTTTCCTGCAAAAAGTTTCATTTTCAGTGAACCAATATTTGTCAGTAAGTTGAAATACTGCCACCAACACTAGTAAACAGCACTTTTCCCTGGAGTTCTCCAAGGTGAGATCAAGCCTTGGAGAAAGCTTTTGGTTAAGCTCCTGGAGAGCAAGACTCCAATGAAAGGCCAAAGCATGAATCTTTCAACATGTGGCTGAGTCTTCTGCAGATATAAGGTAATACTTTCCTTTATGAGATTCAACCACTGCAATTAGGAGAAGAGTCAGACCAGTTCAAAGGGAAAGATGGGTCAAATGAATAGACTTCAGTAGCAAAAGGCCAGCAAAAGAGCAGAAAAATAGCTGAACAAATATATGCTTAAACCAGTGCATCTCATCACCATGTAATTGCAGAGTGGAATTAAGTAAACCACCTAACTTCTCATACAACACAAAATAAGACAAGCAAGAGTAGATGCTGCCCACAGAGCTGAATGTATATGATGTAAACATAGGCCTACAAACCACATCTTTAAATGTGTTTCCAAAGTTCAAAGCGTCCAAAGTGAAGCTGCCTATGATGCTGTGGACTGAGAAAACAGATACTTGTGGTTGTGCTTCAGACACAGAGTTTGTGCCTATGGGGGAGAAAGATACAACCACAAAGGGACTTTTTAGTATAAGTCTTGGGTGATGGCCCAGAGCAAGGTTTGAAAGTGATACTATTGCTGGGTCTTTTGTGAAATATGAATGGCTTCCCCTGACAGTAAATTGGGCCTGTGGATAAAAGCACTGGAGTAAGACTCAGGAGTTACGTTTCTGGCTCTACACCCTGCTGAGGGACCTTGGGTAAGCCACTTCACCTGGGGCCTCAGTCTCTTAGCACTGTAAAACAAATGTAATGATGCTGACTCCTCATAGCAAGGTGCTTTGAAATCTCTGGATGAAAAGCACATTAACTTTATTATGAAAACTTTGGATAGGTGTGTGTTCTCAGTGCAAAGAGAAAGAAGTCTAAATATAACAGGGAGATTTTGGAGTCCATGGCTATGTACAGATGGTCAGACTTATTTGACTGGAGCAAAATAACCTAAGAACAACCAGAGTTAAATTGCTTCAAGGAGGGTTTCCAGGAGAATAGATGTCTGTACACTTTTCCTTCTGAGAGAAGCCTCAGTACAGTCCTCCAGCATCCTAGGGTACTTTGCTCCCAGCCTCTTTCTCCTCCCTTTCCAGGGAGACAGGGTGTCACTTGTGCTGGACTCTACTGCTCTAGCCAAGCCAGGAGCAGAATACACTCCCTTCACAATCCTTACATTGTTCTGTAGGGGGACACAGGTTGACCCTAAGCAGTTTGGGTTAGCCAATCAGGGCTGCCACGTGCACTTCTGCCAGCTGTCTCCAGGCAGACTGAAGGTTCCTGCAGAGAGCAGAGATGTGTGTATAGGCCCCACTTAGCTGTGCAGATCTCAGTACATACACCACCTTACGTGACCTTTCCAGGCCTGGTTAAGTTAGGTATCCTGATAGCTATCAATATGCACATAGTAATATACTTGTTGGATAGGTAGGAAAACAGACTTGTTTAGTATTGATCTTTTTATCTATGATCTCATTCTCTCTTGTTGATTGTTTTTCCTATTACTCTCCACTTTTCTGATCCCTTGGGTGAGGTATCTCAGACACTGGTGTAAACTTTCACGTGTGTGCAACCCAAGCACCCTGTGGAAGGGTCTACAAATGGCATTAAGTAGTCCGATATTCATATTGGTTGCACCAATTTAGATAGCCTGCTCCCTCTTAAATTGTCACAAGCAGCATTTAAATAGTCTTCTAAGTCCACACACATCTGAAGGGCAACTTGGCTCTGCCAATTCACGGTAACTGGTAGAAAAACATTGTAGCCAAGTAAAACTACAGAGAGTAAAAAACTTAAAAATGTCTGACCTGGAATGAAACTAAGACTTTGGTGTTTAATGGTGCTCATTTTACCAAAAAAACAAACAACCTGGAACCTGAATAACCCAAGAGCAGGCCTTCTGTCACATACTGTTGTATGCTCCCAGCTATGTAAAACCACGATGCACATAAATCTGGAAAAAGTGCATATTTGTGAACAATGTACATAGTTCTCAGCAGCATGCTATGTGGACTGAGACTACCGCATCAGGTACAAGTAGCCTTCAGGGATAAGGGAGTCCTCATTGGCAAAACCAATTCTTTACTTTCCAGGTGCAAGAATTCTAATTCTCTCTCCCTTTCTCTCTCCAATTAGAAGAATCGCGAGGGAAAAGACTCTGACAGTGCCAGTGAGGTATGCTATGCCGTCATCAGTCCTCAGGAGAATCTTGAGGAAAAAGACTCTGACAATACCAGTGAGGTATGCTATACTGTCATCAGTCATCAACCAATCAAGGAAAAACCCAGTGTGAACAAAAGCAACGTTGAGATTGAATATACACTTGTTAACTTACCTGCCAGCAAAGTGACCACCAACAGCTACCAGGACAATGAATATGAATATGTGATGATAAAATAGAAAACTAACATCTCTTTTCCTTTTAGAGGTACTTCCTATTAAGTAGCTAATCAACTGCCTTCCCAACTGTATTTCCAGTCACGCCTGCACTTCAATCAGGCCAAAGGCATCCTGTTCTTCTACAGAGTTTATAAAATAAGACAGGTCTACCTCCTAGCTCCTAAGAGACTCATTTGTCAATGAAGAGTTGAACATACCTGGAAAGAAACTGGTATGTTATACAAATCAATATAAATGTTGCACACATATGAGCACTCCCAGTCTATACCAAGATGGCATTTCAGTACAGGACATTAGGAACTTCATTGCTAACAGCTGCTGAGATGTGTTTTCAAGTGGGTTTCTGCATAATTTCACTTTTTAAAATTATAGATTTGAAAGATGCCTTCATCTCCATGAAAAGCCCTTGTACGGGCTTGTCCTGATAAAGCCTAGTAATTGAGACCCTGTGCATTCTGTGGTTATTTCTTAAATCTATTATGATCCAGATCTCTGAGAAAAAGAAAGGTCTTAATGAAATTTTATCTAAATGTAACAATAACATTTCATTGACAATTGTATGAAAATAATGCCATAATACCATCACTACAAGGATGGTGGAGCCTACACAGGGACCTTATTTTGCTTCAAATGCATATATGCCAAACCCATTATTTCCTATATTAGTTCCAGTACCCCTAATGGAACTCAATTCTTTCAAATCCATTATTATGTTGCAGTACCTTATGCTATTGCAGCACTGTGCTCTTTATGATGAGGGTCTAGGAGCAAGACCTAGGGCGAGAGTAAACTGTGCAAGCCTTCTGTGCGCTGTTTTGTAAACATAGCCCAGTCTTTGACTCCCTGTTATTCCAGTCTGGGGTTTTCCCCAAGGCACAGATGAATGAATAGGTGTCATTTCTGATATGAATAGAGGTATACCATCTGTAAGATGAGAGGCATTTTCTTATGCAGTTTCAGAAGGAAAAAAAACAAGGAAAAATAAAAATCAGAGCAGTTATGCTTGGTGGCACTTGTGACACTTGAGGACAATAATTCCTCATGTAACATTTTGGCTTCCATAAGCCAGCCCATTAACATGAGAATTCAGCATTTTTAAACACATGCTAACTGATTATAGAACATACGTTTGCATTTGATGGATGATCAGTGACATGAAAAAGCATGCTTCTGGAAATGTTACCGGTTCTTGTATTCTAAATTTGCCTTAAAAGTAAAAGTAAATAAACACCAATTTGCTTCTTGAATATCGCACTCAGGAATTCAAATGCAGGGCAGAGGAAATGGGATGGTGGCGGAGGAAACACTCTGATGGCAACCAGCTTTCCCACAGCTCCTTTTCTCCAGAACTTTTGAATCCAACTCTGTGACTCCATCCTGCTGCCCTTGCCCTCACAAACTTCCTCCTTCTTGCCCTACTCCCCTCTCTGCTTACAACAGCAATTTGGAGCTACTCCATTCCCCAAGTATGGTAAAGGTGGTAGGGCACAGGGAGCTAGACAGATTCTTCCGTCCCTCTCCAGCACCTTCCACTAAATCCATGGGAAGGCAACAGATAAAAATGAGCAACTGCATGTCTTCCTAGCAGTGCTGTAGCACATTCTCCCAAATTAGGGAGGGCTTAAGGCAGGAAAAATCACTATCGACAACAAGAGCCATGGGAACAAAACAGCAGAGTCCAGGCAAGGCTACTTTACACAACTCCCACTGCTTGCAGATATTCTTCATGGCATGCTGCTTTGGGAGACAATGCAACCACTACCTTCCATTACGGTAGAAGCAAATTTTTCCTTCCCCCAGTAAATGAAATTGAAGGAAATATTGTTTTTTTATATATACAAAAAAAATGTAATGAACTACATAAGAGCCAACACAAAATCAGGAAATGGGATGTATGATTTTTGTCAGCCACAATCAAACTGTATGTACCAATATAGTGTCAGCAAGTCATGTGACACATGTTAAGAGCCATGTGATCAACTAATTTACCTTGTATTATTTACCAAATTTACCTTACAGTCACATGAGCAGACCTCAACTGGGGCAATTACAGTTTTTTTTCCTAACAAGTGTTCAATAGTTCTAGTTGTCTAATAACTTCATGGTTATTTTTTCACCTCAACATCACCAACTGGGGACAACTTAAAAATGTTAAATAGTATCATAATAATAAATGAATGTATATAAGGCAGCTTTCAAAATAATTCTTTAATATAAATTAACAACTTAAACTTTAGAAGTTATTTTCCAAAAGCTCATCTTTCACCATAACATAAAAAGCTTTCTAAAATAATATGTTTATAAAAAAAAAAAATTCACATTTTAACTTTACAAAAATATACACAGAAATGTTCCTGCTAGAATTATACTTCATTTATACAACATTAAATGTGTGTTCTGTCCACAAAGTCATGACACTTGTAAGGAAGTCTCCCTTCAAATGTGATCCCTTGCTCATGTGTAGTGTTGTAGCAAATTGTTACTCATTTTGTAACACATAGCTATATTACACACTTCAAAACAAAAGTTTCTTGATCGTCTACTGGCTTATTTGACCCACTGTCTTGCCTTCATGAAGACCTAGTGCTTAATGCTTTGGTATACAGGGAACGTTCTTGCAGCAAAGTATCTGCAAGATTACAACACAGGACAATTTCTGAACCCCAGGAACGTCCAAGGTACTTCATAACACTGAACAACAAAGGACTCAAGTCTCCCCTCCACCCCCAACCTCGATCTTAAATTCTCAAGGCAAGAAAAAAAGAGAAGACAACTCCTGCAAAGTGAACACAAGAAGGAAAAATGAGGAAGACAAGAGGATTCTGAGTTCCTGAGAGGCTAATACACACACATAAAGTCCTTTAAAAAAATAAAATAATAATTTAATCTACTTTTTCTAAACTTGCCAGAAATGGGTTTTGAGATCTATTTCAGAGTTACGGGTAAAATACAGGGGGGGGAAACAGGGGGGAGAAAGGGGGTGATAGTCAACAAGAGAGAAGAGATGGAGGTGAGGTTGGGAATTAGACACAATGGGAAAAGCTTCATAGAAAGCAATCTTCTGGGATGAGCCCAGAAGATAATGTGACTATCAACAAAATCAGTTAAGGTCTGAGCTTTAGAAAGCAGTGAGATTATGAAGGCAAGAACAAGGAATTGGGACCAGCAAAGGGACTTCTAAAGTGGATAAATGTGGTCAGGTGTCAGGCACAGTGCAAGATTTATTGCAACGAGCTTCAAATGGATTGAGAGGTGTGTGAAGTGAACATCAGGACAGTAATAAAAAAAGGAAACTGCCATACCCCAGGAGTAAGAAATTGCCGTAAATATGCTACATTTCCTACACACAGTCCGACATCATGTATAGTATTTCACATCACAACTTTTTCAGCAATGTGTCAGCACAACAAAATATCCATCAGGACATTAATAGATATGGCAAGCTCATCCCTCAAACAGCTGCAGGAGGCTAGGGGCTGCTCCATGGATTCTCTAAAACAAAAAACAATGTTATTTAGAATTCATTTTAAATAACCACCTCAATTCCTCTTAAATACTTTGCATTATTTTTTTCTCACTACCACCATCTGACAAAGTGGACTCCAAGATTAGAATTCAAGAGTGCCTTGTCTCCAGTACCGCAGCAATACCCTTCTCCCTAGTGACATTACACACAGGGTAATGTCACCACCTGAACTTCTTTTGAAAGCAGTTAAAGGGAGGTAGATGCAGTTAACTACTTTTGTTTTGTTTGAAAATCCCATTCCATAGATAGGCACCAAGAAGAATGGAAAGCCCTGAAAGTGAGTCACTAGAAACTAGCTAGGAAAGCAGAAGAGTCTATAATTTGAACTAGACCACAGCTCGAGTGAGACATTTTTAGAGTCTGGTCTGGGATTTTCCTCACTAAAAGAAACCTTTTTTACACCTCTGGACTTTTTAACAGTGCTTATACTCTGCTATAAAGGTCTTGTTACACCTTTGGATCAGTCACATGTGCAAGCCTGCAGGGGCCTGGAGGACTGAAAGGTAATCCCCCTCTCCCTCGCTCTGGGTCCCTGAGGTTCCCTCTGCTCCCCACCGCTTCTCCCCCAGGTTTCCTCCATTTCCACCATCCAGTGGTTACTTGTGGCCATGTGCAGTCTGTCCCAAGGGAGCTGGCAGGAAAGGCTTAACTTGTCTGTCCCACCGAAGCCATCAGGCTGCTGCTCTTGTCTGAGCTGGGCCCAGCCAGAGAGCAGCCACAGAGGCAGGGCAGGAAGGTTAACCCTTCCCTGCCTG
This sequence comes from Alligator sinensis, assembly GCF_000455745.1. NCBI lineage: Eukaryota > Metazoa > Chordata > Crocodylia > Alligatoridae > Alligator > Alligator sinensis. Next base: position 242,505 of record NW_005842577.1, read on the forward strand.
CTCCCCCAGAGCAGACTGCACAGGCAGCCTCAAGGAAGTGGGGGGCAGAAGGCCAGTATGCAGGGAACTGGGGTGCTGGGGAGGGTGAGGGGCAGTGACCCCAATCCAGGCCAGCAGGGGAAGGGGGGCAGGTGGGGTGTTTACACCAAGGTGTAGCCTAGAGTGACCACACCTTAGTGTGACCTGAGCTGCGTAGCATGGATCAGAGATCATCCTGCCCTGGAGTGTCAACATTTTGAGGTGCATAACTGGTGCTTAAAATTAGTTTCAGTTTGTAATGTATGGACAATCCTGGTGTTCAGAGCTCCAAGACCCAAAACTGCCAAATAGCAAAGCTGTTCTTAGACAGGGCAAGATGCTTCATTCAGGGTCTACAGCAAAACTTGAAGCTCACTGGATTTTTAGTTAATGCACGTACTCTTAACAGAGGGGAAGCATGCTGCAATATAGCAAGAGGAGAAACAGGACGGAAATCCAGCACTTGACTTCTGACAATGTACACAAAACTCCTGTTTATAATACATTTTCCCTAACTATATCCGGCACTTCCAAACAAATGAAATATAATTAATGAACATGATTTGTCTTGCTTATTTCTTTGTAATGAGCTTTTTCTGCCCTCACGCTCCATCATGGAAAAAAAACAATCATCATCATCTACTTGCTACTCCTCTCTTGTTCACTAGCATTTAAGCATTCAAAAAATCTTTTTTAATAAAAGCTTTTCTAACTAGTTTCTAAACCCTAAAATTATCTGCCTGATATTATAGCTGCGACCAAAGTAGCATAGAAATTTAGCTGAGTATTGGCTGGCAACAATAATTTCAGAACTCATTTGAAGACATCAGATCCATTTAGTACTATGACACTGAAAATTTTAGAATAGTCTCAGTGGTTTGATGTGTGGAAATGTCTTAACTGACAAATCTCACCTTCTTTCCATAACTAATATTTCAAATTTAAGAGAGAAGAGGATGTACACATGCTATTTCTGAAAATATGTTCTTTGTAACATATGACACTTACAAGTTAGCGTGAGAGAATCTGGATCAAGCCTTATCTTTGTACAGTCAAATGCTCCCTTATCATAACTATCTTCCTCGTCAAGAATATTTTGACGCAAGACATTCATCACAAAATCTTTACTCATTGTGTACTTCATGAACTCCTCAGTCACTGGCGGTAAGGAGAATAGCAACTGATAGGATGCAGTGGCGTTTTCATCACTGAAAAACAAACAGAGCTCCATTGACATATACACAAAATAGTCTAAGGGCTCATGTCTCCTGTCAGTCCTCAAGTGCAACTATTGTTGAGGCTAATAAGTTGTGCATGCAGTGTGGAGATAATGAGAGAGATGCTCTCAAAGGTACAAAGGGTAACTGGGCATGTAGTGATACAGTCAGATGTTTGTAACATACTTGTGTTATAAATTGAAAACAGCAATAAAAGGAGAGGTGTTAGCAACACAAAGCTTATTTTCATTAAGATCCCACAAGCAGCTTTCCTGATAATGATATCTGACACAACCCAACAACGCATCTAATGCAAAATCTGGAGTGGATTGTTCAAACCACTGAACTAGAGTCAAACTCTGGAGCAGACCTGTTAGTTCACTGAGCTGGAATCACTGCCTTATATTCTGCATATACAGTTTCTATGAAAGTGAACTTAGTATGCAGAAAGAGGAAGACTGACACTAGCTCGTATGCAATGAACCACTTTGCATTTGCTGATCTTCTTTTAACTGAAAGGATCACACACCACATGACACCGACCAAACTGACCTGTTCCATGCCTATCTCTAGAGTACTCCTCTACAGCCATCTTCTCGTAAGACACAAACAAACACTCGCTAACATACTCAAGGGAGGTTTTTTCTTGGTCTGTACACTGCAATGCATGCTGACTTGCATAGTTTAAACTACTTTCCTCAGTTTTTCCGCATCTTTCCAATCCATTTATTATGTCTTATGTCCTCCACGCCCTCCCTCAGTTTCCTTGTTTGGCATCACTTGGAAGGATTCTCCTTGGCTTCTCTCTTGCTGCCTCTTCTCTGTTCCTGCAGTTTCAACTACCCACCCTTTGGCAAGCTCAGAATCTCTTCCCCAACCCCCAGTTTCTTCCTTTTATTCCTTTCACTGCAAATCACAGACAGGCATCTTCCTTAACCTCCCACCAGTACTAATCCTGTTAGCAGCAGCAGCAGCAGCAGCTCTACTACCTTCCCTTATCCTGCAAGTTCGTTGGATAGCCGGTTGCTGCCTAAGACAAAATTTCCAGGATATTCTGATCCTGCTTTTGTCCTCTCACCACCACTTACTCTCCATCTTATGCAGCCATAACTCTCTCCAGAATGAAACCATCTGCCACCTTGATTACTGCCAATTCTCCTCGGCCCCAGCTTCTACCTTGCCTGTCAACTTCCCCAGTCTATCCAAAGGCTTCTGCATTTCCCATCTCTCCCTGCTACCCTGAAAAAGCCACAGAAAATATGGCAAAATAATGATTCTCTCACTACTTACATTGGCCTATTACAGGGGTGATCAGCCCCCAACCTGCAGGCCAAATCCAGTTCATGGGGCTCCCTATGGGCCAGGAAATTGGGCCGCAGGGGAACAGTAGCAATTAATGCTGACACCCTTCCCCTACTGACAAATTCCCAAGCCCCAGGCCGCTGGATCTGAGCTGGGCCACATCTCCTTCTCCCCCTGTGGCCAGGCCACATCCTCCTTCCCCCTCTACGTGGCCAGGTTGGGGCCCAGCATGCCTGCAGGATCAGGCCACTGACTGGATCAGCATGCCTGCAGACACATCAGGCCCTGCCCATCTGGCCTGCCAAGTGAAAAGGTGGAATACCACTGGCCTGTCATATCTTTATGCTCTTCTTGCCCCTCTCATGTAGAGAACACTTCATAAAACATACTTGCACACTTTGAGGCACCATATAAATAATGGATATTTAAAATCAAGCTCTTCTGACTTTTAAGCCTCTTTCTTAATTCTGCAAGTTTGATTAAACTAGCAGTCAAAATCCAAAGCAATATGGATAATATTTAGGAGGTATCAAAATATTTTAAAATTATTTTCTATCTACACGTACCTTATCCCTTACAATATATTAGGCAAAATGTGATTAAGGTGCAATTTCACTGATTGGGGTGGTATTTCTTCTAGCAATAGTTATTTCACAGGTTTACACTGTTTTGTATGTCTGTGTCAGCGTCAATCCTCCTAATTCCTCCTCTCCACCCTCTCCCCCATCCCCTTGGCTGCTACATGTCTCAGGGGGTTTTTTAAGCCTCCCTCAGAGGCATTGGATGTTGCCTGCAGTCGAGGCTAGGGATCTTGCCTGGGGTGTGCCAAACATCCTGCTGGGACTTAAGCCCAGAGGTTCCTGGTTAGAGGGTCTTGCCTCTCTGCTCAGGGCCAGACTGATCACCATAACTGTAGTCAGGAAGGAAATTTACCCCATGGTCAGATTGTTAAGGACTATGGTGGGTTTTGCCTTCCTCGGTAGTGGGGGGGCATGGCCCTTTTCCTAGGATCTCTTGAGAGTATATCAACAAACTGTACCGCAGTGCAGCATTGGCCACCATGTTCCCCCTGCTTTACCTGAGGCAAGTTAGGTGTTGTGTCAGTGTTGACTGTGTAGTATTGCTAAGAGATTAGACAGTGAGTTTGTAAAGGATGGTTTGGATGGAAATAATCCCGTCTCAGGCAGGGGGTTGTACTAAATGACCTCTGCAGGTTCCTTTCAGTCATGCTTCTCTACGGTTCTAAACAAAAATAAAAGTTTAAAGAAAATTCTGATGATGGGAATTCCCTACCTGAAGGAAACTACATGAGCAGAGACAAAATAGCGCCCCAGGGCTGGAGAGGACTTGTAGATATCTGTTAACTTGAAAAGAGAAAAAGGTTAGCTATTTTCCCTATTGAATATCTTTCAATCCCCATGAAATAAAAGAGGACACATCCAGTTTTCAAAGTACTTTAAGAGAAAACATTGTAAGTACCAAAGTTTGACCCAAATCTCATTACAGTCTAATTACAAAATCCATTTAGCTGCTCCTAGTTGGTTTTCAATTTCACTTCCAATGTGTCAACTTAAATTGTTGGATTTATAAAATGATGTTCAACTATTCTAGAAAAGAAAATCACTAGAACTTGGTCCAAGAACGAGAGTCTCAAGAGCCTCCATAGAGTCTTCGCAGAATCTGTACAAGAAAGTAGGTAAAATACTTCCTTGGAAATAAAAGTAATGTCAGAACATCCTAGTTTCTGAAGCCCCCTGGAACTATGATATCTAAACAAGCAAGTTAAACGGTGATGTATAGCTTCACTGAATAAAATTCTGTAGTAAATGCAGAGCCTGTGCAAGTCCTAGGGAGACCAATGTTTGCTGCCTACAAGGTTCTTAGGACAAGAAATTTAGGGTTATACATATCCTAAGAGATCACTGAAATGGAACTTATCCCCACTAACATCCAAGTTAAATTGTGTGTAGGGTGATTGTTGGGTAGCCCAGACAGAGGAAGAATTCAGGGTGCATAAAAAGGCTATGAGCTTCCGGCCACCACCCACTGATAAAAGCAATCAGCAGTTAGATCAGGGATGGGCAATTATTTTGGGCAGAGAGCCTCTTACTGAGTTTTGACAAGGCATCGAGGGCCGTATGACAGGCAGCACAGGGCATATAAATATTAATTTTCTAAATTTTTTAGAGGCCCCGCAGGCTGGATAGAATGGTCTGGCAGGCCACATTTGGCCCCAGGGCCACATTTTGTCCACCCTAGTTAGATAAGTTTTCCAAAAATTCATATGAATAGTGAAATAATTCCCTTCCACAGTACTTGAACAGATCTGTTGCATTTACTCAGCATAATTTTTGAGCAGCAACAGGCAAGGAGGAATTCTAACAGTAAATTCAACATGTCAGTCGTTAGGCTCTTACAAGAATTTTTAACCAGAAGGCTCTTATTATTCTAATATAGGTAACCACTAGGGCTGTGCGAAATTTCACTGGGTGTTTCATTTCGAAGCTGTTCCGATGTGTTTCGAGCTCAAAACAGTGCAATCAAAATGAAACAAAAGCCTTCCAAACAACTTTGAAATGAAACAAGGGCACTCAATACATTTTAAAAGTTTTGAAACGTTTTGAGTTCCCAAATCGGGCTTACTTGGCTTCAGTGCCAGTCCCAGTCAGCAGCAGCAGTCTCCTGTCATCTGGTGCAGATCCGGGGGCCGCGCCTCAGGAGGATTCTGGCACAGCCCACAGCCCTCCCGGGGGTATGGGCCCTCGGATCTGCACACCAGCGGCAGCACCAATCTTCCCAGCACTTGGCACAGGCTGCACCCAGCGTCGGTCTCAGCTGGCAGCAACAGCCTCCTGTCATCTGACAGGTAGATTGGGGGCCTGCCCGCATCCCTGGGAGGGCTGTGGGGCTGTGCTGGACTCCCCCTGGGGTGCAGGCCCCCAGTCTGCCTGCTGGATGACAGGAAGCTGCTGCTGGGCACCAGTGCTGGGCGCAGCCCGCACGCCGTGCCAGGAAGATTGGTGCTGCCACTGGCCCCAGGTAGCAGAACCAGCCTCCGCGTCACGCGGCGCGCGGAGCACGGCGCCCCCAGGAAGAGTCTGGCACAGACACCAGAGCCCACCCAGGGGTGTGGGCAGGCCCCCGATCTGCCTGCCAGATGACAGGAGGCTGCTGCTGCTGCTGCTTGGGACCAGCGCTGGGCACAGCCCATACCCAGCACCAAGAAGATTGGTGCTACTGCTGGCCCCAGGTAGCAGAGCCAGGCTCCTGTCATCCAGCAGGCAGATTGGGGGGCCCACAGCCCTGGAAGGAGTCTGGCACAGCCCATGTAGCCCTCCCAGGGGTACAGGCCCCCAGATCTGCGAGCAGGATGACAGGACGCTGCTGCTGCTGCTGGCAAGTGACAGGACTTTTGCTTTTCAAAGCCTTGAGGTGCAGTTTCCCAGAAACCTCTGCACCTATCTCCTTGAAACTTGGCAGGCTTCATGCCCTCAGAAGGGACTGCCATCCCTGCAAGCTTCATCCAAATCAGGGATGAAATGACAAAGTTTTGTGCATTTTCATGATTCCCCATTATAGCCTATGGGTGAAATGTCGAAACAGCAAAATATTTTCAATAAAATGAAACTGAACAGTGCTTCCGAAACTAAACGAAACTTGAAACGAAACACTCTTCCCTTGAAATGAAGCGGAATGGTGGTGTTTTGCACAGCCCTAGTAACCACACAGCCTAGTTCAAAACCACCTGCATTACTTTTACTCAGATGCTTAGAGATATGCAAATTGTTCGCTGGATTGAGACCTTGCATCACATGAGAAAGAGAAAAGAACCTCAAGAACGCTTTGCTTTAGTAAACTGCTTGGATAGAGGAGGGATCTAGAGGCAGTGTACAGGCACAAGAATTACTCAGAGGGACCCATATTCCTGCGTTATGGTCAGAATTATACCTGATAGGAAGATGGTCAACACTTACCTTCTTTGTAAGATCTTCTGAGTAAGCAGTCCCAGCAGAACACTGTACTTTTAATGTTCCTGAAAAATTATGGTGATTTCCACTAGACACCAAGTCAGGGTCCCAATATTCATCTTCATCTATGTAAACCTCTATGTTTTAAAATGAGACAGAAGAGGAGCAAGATAAAAGTTCCTGTTGTCACAGATGGGTTGCAGACAAGCAACTTGATCCTATGCAGATCGTGAACTAACACAACACAGGCAGGCTTATTTTGTAGAAAACACTCACATCCAGGATAAAGTTAGCCCTTGAAAAAGGTGTAGTAACTTGACCATGTCTCCCGGAATGTCTCTTCAATGCAAAAGAGCTTCCCTGCCACCTAGTGGCCAGGCCCTTGTAACTGCTACTACTGCAGGCAACTAACTTGGAGGGCTGGTCAAGTATCTTCTTTCTACAGAGTACACGGAGATAAATTACAGGGTAATAACTATGTTGTGTACCTGCCCTCATAGAAAAATGATGCTGTTTCACTCAACATCTAGCAACTGTTAAGCATGTTCACTGGATGGAACACTGCCAAGTGGATCATTGGCTGTTATAGCCAGATTGCCAATGTATTTTTTCATGCTCAGAAAAAAATATTTTCCACCACTTGTAATCTAGGCCTGGCTCAAGGTTTACAGACTTTATCTAGATGTAATCAAAAGTGCTATTCCTTCTATACATTTTCCAAGGCTGCTTTTCCCTGTTATTTTTCTGTATGTATATTTAAACTAGATTTAAAGAGAAGAAAACAACCAGAGTATGATTGAGTGAGGTGCATGTTGCCACTGACTTCAAGCCTTGTTTAGTGCCCATCCTGATGGTAAAGCACTAAAACAAACACAACTTCAATGGAAGGATCCCAGTAGGATTTAAATGCACAGCTGCCCAAGGCCAGAGGTCTCTGTGCATCTTACCCAAGGGCCTTTTTACATGTACTCCAGGAGTTGGGGTGGGGGGGAAGGGGGATTTTAATTAGAGAAGCTCTAATTAAAGTGCCTGGACTGCCTCATGTATCAGTGTCCCCGGATTTCAAAATGGCAGTGGGGATGCTTTAAATCTATTTGAACGAGCTTTAGTTAAAGCACCCCCACCGCCACTTTGAAGCACAGGGATGCCGATACACAAGACACAGAGGCTGGCTGGAGTGTACTAATTAGCATGCTCCAGCTGACTTGATTAATCGAGTCTGCTCCGGCGTGCTGTAATTACAGAACATTGGAGCAGCCTCCCAGCACATGTACAGGCATCCCAAGAGTCTGTACAAATTCAAGATAGTAAAGTCCTTATTTACAACTAACAATAACCCACAGTTCAGCCTAGCACCTTTGATAAATCAACACCCAAAACTGCAGTCTTTCCATCACAAAACTAAAGCCAGGTCAAAGCATGATGTCATAGATCTCACCTGATTTGAGAGACATATACTATTAGGCTAAGGACAGAAGTTACACAAACTGGTTTAAGTGATTGGAAACTGATTTAAACCTGTAACAGAACAGAAGTTCAGTGCACATAAACTGCTTTCAAAATGGCCCAAACTGGTTGAAGATAAACCTGGCTGGATGCAGTATCAGACTTAACTGATTTAGGTTAAACCAGTTTAAGGAACTTCTATCCCAGAACCCCTCCTAACTCAAGTTAACTCATGGTCTCCTAGTATGTCAGAATGCTTTGCAGCTGTGGGCTGTGCTGCCTGCTCCATGGCTGGCTCTGCTCCCAGCTGTCACAGAGATGAGGCATTAAAGCCTCTGCTCCCCGGCCTGCTTCCTGCTTGTGTCTGCTAGCTTGTCAGGTTGGGAGTTAGAGAAAGACTCCCAGGACCTTCTAGCCCCAGGCCGTACAGCAACGGGAGGAAAAGCCCCTGTGGTGGGGACTTTTTGCTCCTTCAGTCCAGCCACCTGGGCTGGGATCAGCTTAGCCCTGCCCTCTCCCCAGCCTCTACCTCCTAGAGGTAGGGAACACCCCCCACCCCGCTCCCACCTGGCATTCTCCCCACCAGGTTG
>NW_005842577.1:251055-264367 GCF_000455745.1 Alligator sinensis
CTGCAGCTCAGAGCCAGGCTGGGATTGGCTCAGCCCTGCCTTCTCCTTAGCCATCTACCTCAGAGAGGCAGGGGAGAAGGTGAGGTGGGAACGCACTCCCCTAGGTGGAGTCTGCCCAGCATGGTGCAGAGAGGACTGGGTGACAAAGCGGGTGGGGGGGCAGCAAGCCTGGCTGGGGATGCAGCCCAGTCTACAGAGGTGGGAACTGTCCCCTGGGAAAACCCCAGCTGGGGTCTGGGGCCAGGGAGGGCTTTTAAACACCCTTTCCCCTGCTCAAACTTACTGTTGGCTGCAACTGTGGATTACAAATCCCAGAGGCACCTGGAAGCAGGAAGAGGAAGTGATGAGCAACCCTGCAGAGTTCTGCTGTTGTCCTGCTGGACTGCAAATCCAAAAGACCTCAGGGGTAGCAGGAAGAGGAAGTGAACACAGCCAGAGAGCCATGCTCTAGCGCCCCCCTGTGTTCTGACCCGAGCTACTACAGGCATGTGACTGCACTTCCTGAATGAAAGGTAAATGTCTGTTCACTTCTATTTCAATTTAGTCTGTGCAGTTTAGACTAATGTGTAAAGATTGAATTGATTCAACCTTGGGCTTTTTGACTGTCTGTACCTAGCCTGTTAGCCTGAACTGTTATTGGTTCAATCTATACAGCTTAGAAAAAACTGTGAAGATTGAATCAATTTTGTCGTGGGTCTTTTGAACCTCTGTTCTTAACCCCCATGTAATGTACATACCTGAATAAAGAATTAAGCTGAGGGTAATCAATAGGAGGATCACTAGAAAAACTGCCAGTATAAGCATCCACAGCTTACATTTCCAGAAAACTACTTTGCTACACGGTCTCCAGATTCTTTCCTAGTCACACAAAGAATAAAAAGGAAATTTATATTAACAAATAAAGATGGGGGACCCCCCCCCCAACACAAGATTAAAATTTGAAAACAGATAATGCTATCTAGCTCTACGTTTTCACTGTGCCTTTTCTTATTCACTCAAGGGTATCAAAGTACTTCCAAAATTATACACCTAGCTCTATCTTAATAAAAAGATGGCCAAATTCACGCATACGAGGTCACACAGTAGCAAAACCAATTAATAGAAGGACCGACCTAGCCTTCTTTTTAACTGAGAGATGAAAACCAGGAGCTGTTGTGTACTATTTAGTCAACTGTCAAATGTGTAGGTTTGTTTCTACAAAAGGCAGACCTGCACCTTTGCAACTTTTCAACCAAATGTTCAATTTTAACCTGATTCAGCTAAGTTAGCTCAAAAGGTTGCATAAATACACTTGGCACATCCAGACAAGCACAAACATGCAGTATGTGGTGCCACAGATCCATCTGCAGCACCCACATCACACATGCATTTTCAGCACAGGGAGGTTGGTTTTATTTTGGTGTGGGTTTTTTGAACACAGGATCTCCTAGGACAAAAAAAAGTGGGGCTGTGCATGTAGCAGCAGAGCACGCTACCCAAAACTGGAGCCTGGCTGACCAGAGCTGTGCTCCAACTACTGGCCAGGGTTTCTGCTGCAGGAGTGCCGCAGCTACAGCTCCCAAAGGCCCCCAGGATACCAGGTAAGGCTGCTGGAGCCAGCACAGTTGCTGACCCCAGCCTCCCCTACCCCACCCAGGGTAACCTGCCATGTACCAGAGCACGTGTGGCACAGGCATTCCCCGGGAAAAAGTAGCAGCCTTGTGCCACCGCTGCTTGTCCCTGGGGGAAACACGCTTTCCCAGTCATCTGGACGCACCCACTCATCTTAAATGAAATAGGTTTAACTTAAATACACCTGCATGGGTGGAAGATCAGTTTTATTAAATACCTTTAATATAAATCTGTCTGGTGAGAGTTACTGCCTTGATAAAAAGTCTAAGTTCCTTGAACCATTGTAACTAATGTGAAAAAGGTGGAAAACTATAGGCACATCAGGGATTTGATCAGAGGTTCACAGAAGTCACCAGGAAACTCAGGTCTTGCAGGTCTTGGTTACCTGCATAATGGATAACTATTATAGGAGTTTACAAAGTCTGGAGGATGCAGCTATTTGCCAGTTATTCAGTTGGTTACCCCTCCCGCAAACACTGCAAGCTACCCTAACACAAGTGGACTCGTGTATCATAGAATCTTTCTAATGGTGAGTACATACAGCAGTTCAATAGGAAATTGTGCTCAGCACACAATGTCCACTTGCTAAATACCTTTAAGTATAGCTGTTTGGTTTAAATACTTTACAGACTATGAGGGATTCATTTAAAAGCTTCCTGGTTTCCTAGGATCAGAAATAATCAGCAATGGTATTTGTACATTTCACAGCATTTCCAAGTTTCTTGAACCAGACCATATAGCCTGTTGCAGTTTACAGAGTCCACGAACTGCCTCTTGAGTGTTTGCCTGTTCTGGTATACTAAGGAGGAGGAGTTTACAAAAGTATTCACAATCTAACTAAAACATTAGGCCACAGAGTTTTCAAATATAAACACAGAGAGCAAATAATTCTAAGTTAACCTCTCCATTTTCTAAAATAGAGTGGTATATACTAAACCTTGCTCAGAAAAAATGCTTTTTTTTTTTTATTTTGCTTTTTTTTTTAAGTTTTAGGGATTTTGGTTGTAGCCGTGTTGGTCTAAGGACATAGACAGGCAAGGTTCTTTCAGCAGATATGGTATCTTTGATTAGACTAACTAAATAGTTGGAAAAAGTTCTTTGCGACCTTTTAGGCACAAACACCCTTCCTTCAGGCATTGGGAGACTCTGCTGTTGTTCTGAGTTCTCCACGGTAGAAAAGAAGCTAAAAGTGTGACAAGAAGCCTGTGAAAATGTAAATGGGTGAAAGTTCAGAAGACTTCATAGATTTCATAGACATTAGGGCTGGAAGGGTTCCCATTAGGGATCATCAGGTCCAGCCCCCTGCCCCAAGGGGCAGGACGTCAGCTACAATGGGTAGAGATAGGAGGGGAGGGAGGGAATGTGTGAAGAATGCAAATGGTAAGCTTCAAGCAGGTACCTGCTGAATCAGATGTCAGGCAGGTTGTAATGTGTCATAAATCCAATGTCTATATTAAGTCCATGATTTTTTGTATCCAGTAGATTTATGAAGTGAAGTTTGTAGGCTTGTCAACAAAAGGTGTTTTGTAAATTCCCTTTGAGGATTATAACTGAAAGATTGGCGAGGGAATGATCGATCATCTTGTGAGAAGCGTATGCCCACAGGTAACTGGATATTTTTATTTTGGATGGATTTTCAGTGTGTTCATTTTGGTATGCAGTTCTAATTTCTCAGTTGTAATCCTCAAAGGTAACTTACAAAACAACTTTCACAGACGAGCCTATTGGGATTGGGAGTTGGGATAGGAGTTTGTAAAAAAAAAATAGAAACAAATAATAACAAATGTTTACAGATAGATTCACACCACTGGATGAATTAACATTTGGTAGTTTTCCCTTTTTAGGAAAGAGTTTCAAGAATAAGGAGAAAATGAGTGGGGCATGCTATAGGGCATATTTATCTGAAAGATATAATATTTTAATTTGAATATTTACGTATGCAACTGAATTTAACACTGAAAATTAATTGGAGTTTGGTTTTTAAAGAAAGTCATAGATCTTTCAAATCAATACTTTGCACCCATGTCTCATGTTTTATCTGCCAATCATGTTTACTAATTGTTGCTTAAAACAATTCTGTAAACTCAGCAGGCATAGTTCCCATTTTAAGTTTGGGACAACTAAGGAAAACACTTGCCCAAGGAACAGAATTTCTACTTCGGTTTCCAGCCATCTGCTAAAGCCATTACAAAAATGCTGCTTCCACTAAACATGTGTACACTGACATGACCTCAGGTACGTACTCAGATCTGACCCCTCCCTACAAAACGAACACACACCCTCTACTTATGAGCAATTGATGTGTCAGAGCTCAGGTGGGGAGCAGCTGTGGAAAGTTTTGCAAAGTTTTCTAGTCAGATATACTGGAGCAGATCAATAAGAGAAATGCCCAAGCAGGAGCCAGGAGTAATAGCATCCACAACAATATATATCATTAGTCTGCTTACTAACCAATTGTTCAGTGGAGTTAGGGCCATATACATTCAAACAAAACCTTACTTGCAGCAGTCTGATAGGTAAGGAACCCAGACTTGGATTTAAAAACCTGGATTAAAATTTGGCTTTGCCACAGCCTGAGAGAGAGAGATTGTTTTTCACCCAAACTGAAGCCTGGGGGTCACTGAAACTTCTCAGTCTCCTCATCATACAAATTAATAAACTCTGTAGCACCTGCAAGCTGTGACCACAGACAGGCCCGGTCTAGAAATTTGCTGTGCTATTATTTGGACAAATATAAATACATTTATATTTTGTTTGGTGATGGGTTTTATCAACTAGTATTGATCATCTCTAATTGTCATTGCTTCTGATCATCTCTAATTGTCATTGCTTCCAGTTCCATGCACATTAAGTTGTATATTAAAGGACAATCAATAATTTGATTTACATTGTGGGAGAGGACAAATTAAAAAAAAAATCCCACTATTAATACCTTTTCCTAGTATGCTATTTCTAAGTGAAAAAATGGTTTGAATTTCAATATCCCTTTCACATATGCAAAATGCAAGACACATCAAAAAAGGAAAGTGAAACTAATAAAATAAACAGGCTGCTTTCCCTTCGCTCAGGAAAAATGAAAAAAGAACTTTATTCCCCAAATCCTGCTGCCATCCTAGCAGATGTCATTAACAGAGGTGAGAAAACACAAAACTAAGCCTCAAAACCTTGCTTTTAAAGTATAAGAACACATTAAGGAGGCAAGTGGCATTTAAGCATAAGTGAACAAAAAATGTTATGAAACAGTTTTACAAAAAGCTCCCATGACCCTGAAATGCTCCTTTACTTCATTTTCTCTGTTTAGGTAACGTCTTTATAAGCACAAAGCAAATGACAAAGTCCTACCTTACTTTTTGTAGATTCTTCAGGTTTAAGCGGGTCCTTACTTTTTGCCTCATCTTCCTCTTCATTCAGTTCTTCTCTTGCTTCTTGTAATTCAATAACCTGATAACCCTGCTCAGGAACATGGCCATTCACAGTTTCCATGTCTCTGTGAGAAACTGACTTTAAGGCAAGTCCTGAGAAAAAGCTCACTTCTTGTTGTGGTCACAGTTATCTCACTATCAGTTTAGCAAGGAGGTTTGAGGCATTGACAGCGAGGTCAGCATAGTTAAACAGGCGAGGGATATCGCAACTGTGACAAACAAGGGGAAATCCATCTGTGAGTGTACCCTCTGCAAAGGAAAGGGATGGGACAAAAGTCTTGACTCTGGAAACAGGCTCTCATTCTCTAGCTGTGCAATACAGGATTTTCCAGTTTGGTTACCTTACTACATCAGCCCTCAGCAAGCATGAGCAGGCAAGTGACCCTGGGGCAAGAGTGTGTCCCTGATAAAACAACCAAGCAATACTAAAACAAATACAGTTTGTATTCCCAGCATCCACCACCCCACAACAGGACAAACAAGCAAAATCCTCTCTGTCTCACAAGCATCAGTTACTGGAGTGCACACATCTGGTATCCTGTCAAGTTGACTGGAGGGTCATACTGTGCTTCATGTTACTTAATCTTAGACCGGAGATGCCCTTCGCTGTCACAGACCCCATTAGAAGGCTGCCATGGGGAGCATGCGTTTAGAGAGAGAAGGGCTCAGAATTTGATCTTGACAGGGCTCAAGACCGTCAGTTTGCCTACTTAGGTAAACTACTGTAAAATAAGGTAGGATGCAGATCTGGCTGCTTCATCATGTGAAACCTCAGCTCGCAGCACCTTTGGGCTACGCAACTGAACCCAGCTCCCCAGTCCCCCATTTTTTTCTCACTATGCCAAGGTGCTCCCTGTGCACCCCCACTCCTCTTTTTCCCCCAGACCTTCCTTTCCTTCACTGCCAGTTTGGTATGCCATGAGTATTTCTTTTTTCTCCTCTATCCAAAATACCTTTCTTCCACATGGCTGAAAAAAGTTTGACAGAGGGCTGGTGCTTGCTTTTATGTTCAGTCTCTCTGAAGGTCCCTTCCACACTCAAGTGTGGGGGGAGTTAGTGCATGAGGAGGAAGTTAGGAAGAAGAGAAGCTTCTTTCACCCTCCTCTCCCTTTCCCCTGCTGGCTAAACATCCAGCTCACTGCAAGGAGAGCAAAAGTAACATTAAGTGTTAATGGCTTTTCCAACTTCCATCACACTTACAATATAGTTCTGTCCACTGATTCTCTCAAAATCAAGATTTCTAGTTTTCAGGGATCAGCTTTCAAAGCTAGCTACATCCATCCATCCAATCATACAGCTGCCATCAAGCTTGATTGTAGTCTTGCTTTCCTTGTCCAAAACCAGAAAGACCCTTTAAATTTATGCAGCACCTTTTGCCTTAAATGACATCAAAGAGCTCAGCAGAAGAAACAAGTGCAAGTTATATGTCTTACTTTAGGGTGTTGATTCAGATCATTTCTACCTCCAATGGTCTCCTGGAATGTTTTGGTACTCCTTTCAGATCTCAGTTGCTTAATCCAGTGACTAGTTAGAAATCCAGTTCTGGTGAAGTAGGAAAGGTGACCTGCTTAACATCTTTCAATCATTAACTTGTGTAAACTTTATTAAGGATGACTTTATATTTCTCTCATCCAACAAGATGGAAGTTAATTCATTTCACAACTGGAGAGAGACAGGCTTGCATACAAATTCTTGAAGCCAAATATGTTCCTTGGTTATGTTTGGACCAAGATCCATGCTTTGTGGTCCATAAACTATAAAAGGAATGACCTGAAACCTAACCCAACAACCCCTCCCCTCCATTTCAAAGGAAACCGAGAACTGAAATTGAACTTTGCCATCCAGATCTGTGATTAACCTACAGCATAAGACAAGAGGCTTGTTACAACCTTAGAAAAACAAAGAGACTCTAAGCTGCCAGTGCACCTCTGAGTATTCCAAGAATTCAGACTACACATTTGTAGTGGTACAGAAAAACCAAAACACTTAAATCACTGCATTTCCATAAAGTTTATTTATTAAAACATAGGAAGGAAGGAAGTGATAGATTATTCATGAAGAAGAGGAAGAAATACATTAGTAAGATAATTTTGTGATTTTTGATATCTTTAAAGTTTAGCAAATGGGGGGGGGGTCATATTTGGTGCCAAATTGGAGGAAAAATACCACACACTTTAATATGTCAACTATATTAAAATCAGTCTTAGACACTGGGATTATGTACTAACCACAATATGATTAGAACTCCTATCCAGTACTTACACGATATTTACAAAAGATACCATGAACAAAATATACTGTAACACAAGTTAGATTGTAGAAATGAGTTTAAGAAGAAATAAGAAAGATAACAAAGAAGAATGGGATACTGAGCAAGATTTTTAAAGCTGTCTAAGAAGGGTTAGATAAATCTGTTGATAAAATTAATGAACTTAACATCTTCTGGACAGCTTTGGACAGTATGAACCAGGTCTGTTACATGGATATTAGTAATGGACAAAAAAAGATTGTGATCAATTGGGTACACAGAAAACTACCAGAGGTGCACCAATAAATCGGCATATATCGTATCAGCACTGATAAAAGGAAAATTGACATTATCAGCAATCGCCTTTTTTTGGCTGGTGCAGCTGATAACGTCATCAATAAATGCCATGTGCATGTGCGCACCTGCAGCACGCAAGCAGCCAGGAATGCAGCTCGGCAGCTTGGAGAGCAGCATCTGGCCAGTAAGTCTATGGGGGAAGAATGGGCATGGGGGTACAGATCGAGGCCCCCCACAGTGAGGAAGGGAGTGGGGCTGGGGCAGGTGCTGCCCAGCTGAGGCAGAGTGGGGCAGGGTGTGGGATTGAGCTGTGGGTGGCTCCTCCAGGGAGGGAGGGCTCCCTGCTGCTGTGCATACCCCTGGGGGAAGCATGGGGGTAACGTGCCCTGCAGATTGTGGTCAGGGTGAGGGTGGGCTGCTGACTGCGGGCTGCTCTGGCCTCTTCCTGGTCTGGGCAGGCTGGGCTCATGTGTGCAGGGCAGGAGGCAGTGACACTGGGAGGAGGGGCTACTGGGTGGCCAAGGCAAATTTTGATGTGGCTGTAGCTCCCCCTGTAGCCCCCACTCTCAGAGCCACTGCTGCCTGCAGCCCCAGCCCTGAACCTGCAGTGGGCCCACTGGGAAGAGGCCAGTGCAGTCCCTAGCCCTGAACCCACAGTGGGCAGCCTGCCCTCACCCAATGCACAAATCCAGAGGATACGTGCCTCCTATGTGTCCCCCAGGAGTTTGTGCAGGGGCAGGGAGTTCCCCACCGCCCCACCCCCTGAATTCCACCTGGACGAGCTGCCCATGGCTCCCGCCCCAGCCCAGCAGTGCCTGCCCCTGCCCCAGCCCAGCCCCATTTCCTCCCTTACCTTGGGGGCCACAATCTGCCCCCTCCATGCCCCTTTTCTTCTCCATACCTCCCCCCCACCATATACTTACCAGCTGGACACTGCTCCCCAAACTGCTGGGCTGTATATCAATTATCAGATCGGCATTGGCCAACATGGCTGATTAATATAATTGGCCATCAGCATCGGCCAAAAAAATCTTTACCGCTGCACCCCTAAAAATACTATTCCCTTGAATCCTCCCTTCCCCTCTCATAATTTGTGGTCCCCCTGGGTAGATATTCAGGCTTCTCCCTCTCACCTGCTTCTGTAGACATGCATGTATCAGCAAAGTCAAAAACTCTATGTAAAGTTGTGACAAAGTAACTCCACATTTGGGGAAAGGGAAGCAACATCCTGGGAAGATGAAAACATGTGAAAGCTGCCCAGGAACTGGGTGTAACTGCTGAATGCTGTAACCAGGAAAAGATAAGAGCTCAGAAACCTACAGGTTTCTCTTGTATTTAGTAAATGAGTGGACTGGAGAAAAATAATTTTAGGAAGAGGGCTTGAAGACCAGTGAACTTCTAGAGACTCAAATGTGAAATGCTGTTTTACTTGCATCACTTCTGACTGATTAAGCCACTGAACACGGGGCATTTGTCATCTGACCATTTCTTGAGCAACCCTAGCAACATACCCCTTTCATTTTAGGCGTGTTACTGGGTCCTGTAGCATCTGAAATGTGAGCTGATAGCACTTGAAGAATTTGGTACATCACAGCTTTGAACTGATGATAATTATATCCTAATAACAACTACAGATCCTGATGAACCTCTAGCCTTCTGGAGGATCAACTATTCATCTGAAAGCTTGGATTCTTATTTAAACATATTACAGTCTTTCTGGTGTGGACTATCATGAGGTTAACCTCCTGACTTCAAACCACATCACCCTGACTTGCCTTCTGTATATTCAGACATGACAAGTGGACAATGAAGCTTGCCTGGAAGCATTAACAAGAGAAAGGCAAGACCATACCTATGCACATGGTCTGGGTACATGTTCCTTATGCATTTGCCTCAGAGGCAAAAGGAACACTTTGAATATCAATTATGATTTTGTTGAATCTTAGCTCAAGGTTGTAAGTTGCTCTCACTGTTGTCAAACCTGTTGCTTGTTTCTCACGAGGAGGAAAACAAAAGATGAATCCATGAGAAAATAATGACACACACACAAAATACCATGAACTGTAATTGCCATGAAGATGTGCTTCACAGAATGCATTTCTAGGAATTTCAGCAAACAGGATGGTTTGTGCTGCCTGCCAAGTGCATCACTTTGTATACAGACGAATCCAGTCATAAAGAGCTGTCACTTTGGTGTATACACCAGGACGATTACGCCGAGCACATCCTTCACCCCAGCTCACAATTCCTGCGAGGTACCACCTATTTTCCTTTCCTATGCAGGCCAATGGACCTCCAGAATCACCCTAAAGAGAAGGATACAGTCCAGCCATTAGAACATACACAGAACACTTTAATCAATGTCAGGATATATCTGGATACTTACATTTTTACATAATTTCTCCCCCAACTTCTAATCATTATTTCCTATTATTAGACAATGTCTATATGTCAGAGTAATTTTATTTAACATTTTATCTCAACCAGTAAGACTCCAGCATGCAAATTAGCACTACAATGGCAAGAAAAAGGACAAAGGATATAAGGAAAGTGAGACTCACTAAACTCTCATGTCAAAATCATCATTCAACAAGTAACTGATCATAAAGCAGAACAGAGGGGAAAAAAGACATGAAAAAAGGGAACTGCCATCTGTGCTAACCAATAAATTATTAACTGGTATCAGGAAGAACATGGTGACAAAGTCAAGCAATGAGTCATAAACCTAAAAGTATGCATACAATTACACCCAGATAATACAGGGAGATATCACTAATACTTTCTTAGGCAAGACTGTGGCTAACTTTGTAGTCATACTGAATTATAAACACAATGCAGCATATTCTTATTCGTTCTACAAATTTAGTGCTCTAGCTTAGAGATGTCTTTCTGGAAAGGAATAGAAGTGTTCTGAGAAGTTACACAAGAATCACAAGTGTAAGATTACTTTCTTTTGAAATACAAGTCAGCCATCTATGTTTAGATACCCCAAGATCACAAATGATTTGGTGTTTTTAATTATTTTAAGCTTATTAGAGCAATTTCAGAACCATTAGCAGTTATATCTCTTAGCGCTTTTGAAGAATCAGAGAGGTTTCAGATTTGGGAAAGATAAACTTTCCCCCTTAAATGGGGGCAAAGGGAAGTGAAGGCAATTTTGCATCAGTAAACCTAACTTCAGTCACCAAAAATAAATTCCTTTAGACCACTAAGGGAAACTACTATAAAATGGGTATGCAACTGGCTGGGAAAAAAACCCAAACATTTTTCAAGAAGTGGTTATCAATGGCTTGCTCTCAAAATGGAAACATTTATCAGAGGGCAGGAGGTAGGGGTGTTCTTCTGATGCTTATCTTGAATCAAGTATTCAATGGTTGCATCTACATGTGCCAATCAAGGCAATTTAGTCCAATTTAAGGCACATTAAGGATGCATATTTACACGTGAGCCCTTAATGCACCTTAAAAATGGCAATTTTAGGCTATTTGTGTGTGAATAGCTGAAGTGCATTAACACACATGTAGACACGTTATGGTGCATTAATGCTGTGTATGATGAATCCTGTGTAAGATGCTCTGTATAACATGCACATGGCGTTAATGCACTCTAATGCATGCACACATAGATGCAAGCCTAAATTGCCTTAATGTGCATTAAGCTAATGCGCATTAAATTTAGGCATGCACCCAATGTTTTAATCAATTACTTGGATGACAGAGAATACACTTACTAAATTAGCAGGTACAAGGCTGGAAGGGATGGAACATATTTTTGAGGAGAGGTTTTAAAAATCAAAATGACAATTTGAAGAAAAAACCTGAAAATAATAGCTTGAATTCTATAAGAATGAATGCAAAGTATGACACTTGAGAAGGAATTGTCAGCTACATAAATACAACATGGGGGATAACTAGGTAGGCAGCAGTTTTGTAGAAAGTGAAGATGATTAACTAAATAGGAGTTACCAATGTCCTATTGTTGCAAAAACAGCCACCACACAGGGATATGTAAGCAGGAATATTGAATTGTATTCAGCAGTGAGAGGGCCTGAGCTGGATTTCAGTGTCCAGTTTAGGGTATTCACATGCAAAAAAGTTTGCCCAGTGCAGAAAGTTGATGGAAAGCAAGAAAAATTTTCATAAGATTTAGAAAATATGATCTCTGAGGAAAGATTGAAAGAATTAGGTTTGATTAGTAAAAGGCTGACAGAAGACAAAGTTAGAATGTTCAAGTACAAAAAAAAATTACAAACTGTTTGCCACATTCACTGGACTTAGAAGAAGTAATGAGCTTAGGTTGCAACAAGGGAGATTTAGGTCAGATAAAAGGAAAACTAGTTGTAAAGATAGTTAAACACAGGACTGGGTTATCTAAGAAGGCTGTGGACCCTTCATCATGTGGCATTTATAAAAGCAGGTTAGATGAATATCTAGGAACAGTTAAGGTATAGCTGATATGACCTTGGAGGAAGAAGATAAATCACATGTTCTCCCAAGGTTCCCTTGCATCCCTATCTTTTTTATTCCATGGGGGGTTTGCGGGGGGGTTGTTTGTTTGGTTGTTTGTGTGGTTGGTTGGTTGTTTTTTTTGTTTTTTGTTTTAAATACACTGCGACTACTTTGGTGAATCCATCTAGGCGCAGTTTAGGGATCCAGTTTGTTATTTGGAATGTGGTTCTGACAGTGAATTCTAGTCTAGGACACTAGGTTTTTTTGCTCTCTTTTGCTTCTGTTTTAAGCCCAAACTGAATGGAAGCAACAAGAGAAATTTTTGCTTTTGGCACAGGACTAAACGTGGAGAATCATTAAACCTTCATTATATATATCAATTTAATACAGCTAGAGCAAGAACCGCCCCGCTACCCAAGTAGGCTAGTATCTAAGCAAAGAATAGGCTTTGATCTCTTGACAAGGCTAACCACACAGGGCACTTGGCAAGGAGGACTGGAGATTATTAAGGGAAGGGTTTCTCACTAGTCTTTTGAGAGAAAAATAACAACAGACTTATTGTTCCAGAGGAAGAAAGCCATGTGCAGGCGGGATCGGAAAGGACTTTTTGATCCTTAAAAGTTTGACTTAAAACCATGAAACACTCAAGAACAATAAAGAAACCAAGGCAGATAAATGCAGACAGATGTACCATTGTTTCATGAAAATCTATACAGAAGTGTGAGGTGTAGATTCAACCCCCCTCCAGCTGAGTGATGTCTAGAACCCAGGCCTCCCACTTGATGGCTGAAAAGTACCATAAACATTAGGTTAATGGGCCAAATGAGGGCAGCGCCATTTCCTGCCACTGGGCCTTGGTTTACACTCAAGTCAATGCTCTTCTAAGATGTACTGGTTGAGGTAGACCTCTGAACAACCTAGAATCTAGATCCTAGATTTGGCAGATCTCTCCCCTCTGAGGTGGATAGATCCTGACAAAACAGACAAAAAAAAACTGCCCAGCATGAGAAGGGGAGAGCTATATGCCTCCAACATGTTGCAATAGGACTGGCCTCCAGAGGGGAGTATTTTTTGGGCAAGCAGCTGCAAAGTTTTTTAGATGTCCAGTAGGCAGATTAGATTTGAGCCATCAATCTTGCACATTCTTTTAAAATGAACATTTTTAAAATTCTGTCACTGCTTCTGACACTAGGTTGCCGTGTTAAGAGTCATATTCACAAGCCATGTTCTCCACCACATACGAATAATCAAATATTTCTGATAAACCAAAAGAAATTCTTCTTCAG
>NW_005842577.1:264377-267655 GCF_000455745.1 Alligator sinensis
CCTGGCATGCATCAATGCCACCATTGAGGTTTCCTGCACACAGCATCCGAGAAGTAATCAGATCATCATAAAGCTTGCTGCAGACACTTCGATTAATTATTTTTACTCTAGCTTCTTGCAATGTTTTGGCAAGTTGACCTAGGAAAATAAGTATATGATTTGTAATGTTTCCAAAGACATTAACGAGTTAAGCAATGAGAGATCTGAACATACACTTCACCAGTTTTAAAAGAGAATTGCTATGTAATTCTGCCTCTCTCAGACTGTTTCTGCCCACAGCTTTTGCATGTCCATTTGTAATACCATTTATGTATGATCCTTCAAGAGAATAGAAAGTTGCAAACTTTTTACTGTTGATTTCTTGTATTTCCTTAATACAGTCCTTGATCTTTTTAGACTCAAGGCACCCTTCCAGAATTTTTTTTGAATTAGTGGCATATTTCAAAAACTAAAAAAACAAAAAAAAACAAAAAACAAAACAAAAAAAAATGTAAAGACAACAGAGCAATTTTTCTATTGCAAAAAAACTCAAAATGACCACAACAGGACAGAATGGTTTTGACATCAATATTTATTTGAAATCTCTGGGTTTAATCTTGTGAATCATGCGCAGGTGTTTGCACACCAAACAGGATAATATTGTATGGCACCTTTAGAAGGATCTTAAGGCACCCTGGCTGAACATCATTGCCTTAGTCTTTCCTTTGATTAGCCAGTGCTACTAACAAAGGGTGAGAACTATTCGCAGAAATAGGCTAATAAAAATAAGATAATTTGTATAAGTTTACCTCATGACAGTTCTACCATTTTCCCTCCCAATATTTCACTCAGAGAGGGGTGAAGAGGATAAAAATAATGCCAGCTAGTCATATAGAAGGTTCAACTTTGCTGATATCAACTGTTTGCTATGCTATAGAAAGAGCCAGATTTGGTGCCATTAAATGTTTACCATTCGTGTCACATACGACAGTGTGTAAAGACCTTTAAACTTGGTCTTTACACATTTTTCTAGAATTTTTTTGTAGAATTATGGGAAGAGCATGTGACCTATTTAATTCTACTTAAAGAGACATTTTAATTTAATCAGTTCATTGTTTTAATTGACAGTTTAGGAAATTACATTTTTAAATATCTATTTGCAGTTTATTATTAAGTATCTAAGATGGAGAAGTTTGGGGTTAACTGCTAGATAAAGCTTATCTCAAGAAAGCCAAAATGAGTACAGTAACAACAAAGGATCAAATGCAAGACATGTGGCCATAATACATTTCAAATGACTATTTAAGAGACTGGGACCCACAAGCTCTTGAACTCTGATTCAGATACATACTACTTCTTAGTCTGAGCTAAATCAAAACTTCACAAATAAAGCAAAGTATTCTGGAAGGGAAATGAACAAAGTACAATTTACTGCTAATCCAGGACAATTCCCCTTAGAAACTGAAAACTCATAGGTTATTCTTACAGTTATAGAAATTAAGAATCCTAACATTACTACATATAAGCATTCAGAATCTCTGCAGAACACCTTTTGTGGTTTGGTGCAGGCATTATTTAAAGTTGTCTTGGCTAAAAAGAAATATGTTAGATTTTAACAGATCTGTTAGGTAAACCATAATTATTTTTCTTAGGCCCATGAACATGCAACTCCTTTACAGCCAAAATTTCAGTTAAACTTGCAAGAAACATATCCAGGAAATGAACATACTATTTTCTTTTATGGCTCCCCAGCCAGTTACATAGCAGACAGTTCCATAAAAAAATATTCTAGGGCTGCTGGGTAAACAAATGGGCTGTACCAGCTCACTGAAGAATACTGGCGTTTCCATTTCCAACAGGGCAACATCATAGTCTGAGATATACTGGTCATACCGTGGATGGACAACAATCCTTTTGATTGATCTCATAGCTACATGATTGCTGTTTTTGCTCATGATCCTTATGCCCATGTATGCTTTCCAGCCAGAAGGCACAGAGTATCTGCAAGGTTAATAAAACAACCATGGGGTAAGTAATACAGGACTAGTTTGTTTGGGTAAGAGTTAAGTGGGCTTCAGTTTTCATTGGTCATCCTCAAAAATGAGCAAGCAAGAGAGCAAACAAACATCTTACAAAGCATTTCTAGTAAGATAACTGTTTCGTGTTTTATTTTCATGGGAGGGTTAGGTTTTGTTTTTGCACACTGTTTACATAATCATGCGTTCTGGGAAAGCATTTTTTTGCACTGAGAGATTTCCATCCCAAATTCCACAAAGTCTTCATCTAGGCGTTGTCTAGACAAGTTACATGAGCCAATTAGCCCTTGGGTGGATGCAGCTGTAAAATACTCTGCACCTCTCTTATCCTTAAAATGCAACATTGTGCTTTCACCAGCATAGTGTAACTGCACCTTATCATCATGGCTTCTACTGGCTTACTTGTTCAGGGATTACTTACACCTCTGACCAACAGATCTTCCACTATAAATCTAATCTATAGACATAGCCCTAAAGGAGGAAATTGGCCCCAATATCTGGAAAAAAAACTAGGGAGCAGGTAGGTTAAGGTTTTTTCCCTGACACCACATAGAGCTAAACTGGGAAGGCAAGGTCAGACAGTGTCAGCAGTGACTGCTACACATCAAACCACAGAGTGCTCATATGCCTCAGTTTTGTTTGTGGAAATTACTATTTCCTCTATATAAGCAGTAGCATGCCCATTCTCATTTCTGAGACAACAGGCAAACCTACAGGAAAAAAGACTTCTCTAGCGCCCAGCAATGGCTGCCCCACCTGCCCCAGCTCCCAGCACTTGTTAAAAAAAAACCCTGTCTCAGAGAGTGCTGCTGGGCAGGGGGTGATCCCCGCTGCCCCAACTGCCCTACACTGCAAGGGGGGCTCTGCATGAGCCCCGTAAGCCCTCCTTCACTCCCCCAGCCCCCGCATGGGTGCCCTGCCCAGGCCAGCTCTGACCCTTTAAGAAAAAAAACCAAACAAACCAGAAAACCCCCAGACTCTCCACTCCTGGCAGCGGGGGCGATTCCCACTGCCTCCCACTGCCCCGCACCACATGGGGGGCTCTGCATGAGCCCCCAAAGCCCCAAGGCCACTCCAGGAGCAGAGACCTGGGGCTTTCCTCAGGTTTTATTTTTTCTTAAAGGGCCAGAGCACCCATGAGGGGCTCTGGGGGAGTGGGGCGGAGGTTTAGGGGGTCATGCAGAGCCCCCCATGCAGCATGGGGCAGTGAGGATCATCCCCCCCCCCCCCCACACCCGACCACCCCCGGCGCCACCAGAGCAA
>NW_005842577.1:267738-325185 GCF_000455745.1 Alligator sinensis
CCCCCAGCCTCCCCCCCCCCTTCCCTACTACTTACCAGATCAGAGTGGCTGCAGCTCCCTGCTGCAGCCACCAGGGACTGTCCGAATCAAAGCTCTCCAAATCTTTTCCGAAGATTCGGAGAGCTTTGAATCAATTTGGACATTTAAATTGGTCCCTTGATTCAGATTTGGAGATTTGGCCACCAAATCAAGCTGAATCTCCTCCAAATTGAAATCACTACCCAAAGCTTTGCACAATCCTACCAACTATTTCATTACAAAATGTTTTGTGAGCCACGCTCTTCATTAGACTCATATTTATTGAAGGAACCAAAACTTCCAATTCCCTGTCTTTGGGAATATCACCTATCCTGCCTATTTAAACCACAAGGCAACAACCCTTCTATCACCCTTCTATCAACTTTTCAGTCAGTGTATGCACTACCGTGCTTGTAAGTAAGTAGAGTGAGAGCATAATGGAGAATAAGTGGGTGGTGTGGTGTGGTTCATTAAGTCCTTAAGCAAGTCAGAACATCTATGGTGTTATCAAAGTTGCATCTGAATGTATTAACATGTTCATCTCCATCAATTACTCAGGATGGTTGGCAGGATAAGAATCACAGCAGCCATCTTACAGCATCTCCATCCTTCCCCTCCATTCCAGCAGAGAAAAATCAGCTTCCCTATTTAAGACATGCACTCCAACTCTGATTTTGAGGGGAAAGGTACATGTGATATTTGAGTAAATATGTCCAGCTCTCCCACTGTGAGTGATATTCAAATCTCCTGGCAGTTTATTTGTATATAGTTATATTAAAAAGTTGCATTCATAACCAGAGTCACATGGTTCAAACACAGGATTTGCTGGTCACAATGGTGAAAGAATTAGTCTGAGCACTTCATATAGTATTCAAAAGTCTGAAGTATCTAAAATCTATTCAACATACCAATTACGGTCAGCACAGTGCATTAAAAGACTGCATCACTATTGGCATTGCATTTACTATAGATAACTGATGCCTAGAAAATGGTGTTTAGAGGTTTATTTTTGGGAATTAATTTTGTAGGTAAATATATATGTATTAGAATAATGGCCCAGGGTGGCAGCAAATGTTAACTGATTTCTAAAGCCTTGGTGTCACAGTCCTCACAGCCTTTAAGGCAGACTGGATGTCTAATGCAACAAAACTAACATATAAACACATAGCCTGGGAAATTGTGGGCATATACCATGCTGTTCCATAACCTGAGATAAGGTGGCATCAGGTCACAAGGCCCAAGAGTTGGGGGCCTGAGAGTTCCAGTTTGTGGGGAGCAGACCAAATTAGGAAAAGACCTAGAAAGCCCAAATTAGGATGTGTGCACGTGATGGGCTTGTGAAACAAAGGAATATGCCGACAGGACAGAAAGCTGACAGTATGACAACCACAGAAAGACCAATCAGTGATAACCATGGATTAAGGGTCATCAGGAGGTAAAATGTATACAAAAGGAGAGCAGAGACTTTAGAGTAACAAAGGGTCCCTGTCCCAAAGAGGGGAACACAAGGCACCATAGACAGAGGGTATACAACCAGCCTGTATCATCCACCCCACTGGATGAGGGGGGGGCGGGGGGGGAGGGGTGATGAGCCTCAGCCTCCAACTTCCAGGCTGCTGACATCTGACATTCAGGAGAGAACCTCAGAGTTAATCTCACATCCTGGCCAGATGTATCTTGACTCTGATGACAACTCTAGGATTGGTACCTATAGAACTGCTTGTATTATTCCTTTCTCTTATCACTGTACATCAATAAATTTGCCTATTATTGAATGAAAAGGTCGTGGTCAGTCTGAGGGTTTTGGGTCCCCGCAGAACAAGGCATCTGGGTCCTAAATCCAGTGCCAACAATAACTTTTCTACTTTTTCTAACATATAAGTATAGTTCACAACCCTGAATTAAAAGTGGTTTCTACTGACCTTATGGAATCAGAATCCAGGAAACAGTGAGCAGCAGATATCAGCCATCTATTTGAAATAACAGATGCACCACAAATATGGCCATAAGTTCCCATCTGTAAGCTTGCTTGCCATGGCCACTTTCCAGACCTTGCATCCTCACCTCCCACAATTCTATTTTTTGTAAATTGACTCCTTCCACAGGCTAATAAAAAAAAAAGATGGATTAAGAAATGCTCAACACATTGGGCTCTTTTGCATTGTTATTGTGTTTGTTTTTCTTATTTAGTTCTTACACTTATAATTTTTCATATGAAATACAAAAGTACTTCCAAAAAGTAATCAGGAATACAGGTTGTAGCCATGTTGGTCTATAGGCAAAAACAATCAGAACTCATGGGAGAGGTGATATCTCTAATTAGACTAACTAGATAGTTGTAAAAAAATAAAGAAATTAAAAAAAATAAAGAAAACGTTTTGCAACTATCTAGTTGATCTAATAAAACCAAAGTTCCCTAGGCTTTACTCAACCAAAGTGATGATATTTACTCCCATTTTTCTATAGAGGTTACTGAGGAAGTGACTGACACAAGGTCATATTATAAGCAGAGCTGAAAACAGAACCATAATCTTTGGATCCTAAGTCCAGTGTTCTAGCCACTGGATCAACTATTAAAGAAGCTAAGTGTCGCGGCGCACCTCGCTGCCCCGCTCCTAGAGAGGGGAAAACTGCCAGAGGAGAAGCTCTGGCAGTGCATAAGGAGCCCTAGTGGTGATTAGGGAGTACAGGTGTGGGTTGCCGGGGCAACTAATGAGAATCAGCTGCCTGTAGGAGGCAGGGCCTGGCCCTTATAAAGCCCAGGGCTGAAGCCAGGCTAGCAGTTTCCTGTTAGCAGCTGGAGAGGCAGGAGCTCCCTCGGCCAAGATATAGGGAGAACCCTGATCACAAGTATAGCTCACGAGAGCTCCAGAGGCTGGAGCAATGATGTTGAATTACATCCAGGAGGCTTATGTTGCTATGGCCCAGTGCCTTAGGTTTTGGTTATAACCAGGAGGCTTGTGTTTGCTTTAGTGTTTGTATTACACTGGTGGTTTGGGAGAGGCTATAAGGGGTTGGAGGAGGACTCATAGGGACCCCAGAGGGGTGGGCCCTAGCGCCAAGAGGGCGCGTTATCCTCATAAAGGGACCCACAGTGGTGTGGGGGCCCTAGTGCCAGTGAGGGTGCAGTACTCATAGGGGGGCTCACAGGAGTCTGAGGACCCCGATGCCAGTAAGGGCGCAACTTGCGGGGTGTGTAGACCCCAGCCCAGAGAGGGGCATTTAAAGAGCCCAGTGTGGGCACAACAAGTCCCAGAGAGAGAGGGGCAATTTTATTAGGGAGCCCAGTGTGGGCACAGTGAGCCCCAAAGAGGGGGCGGCACTATTAAGAAGCCCAAGGTGGGCACAACGAGCCCGAGAGGGGCAATATGTGAGAAGCCCGGTAACAGGCTAGCACTGCAGAAAACCCAAGAGAAGGGCAGGGTGCTGCGGTGGACCAGTGGGCCTGAAAGGTCGGAGGCTCAATTATAGAGTCCCAAAGCAGGCAAGGGTCCCTGAGTGGGACAACACTTTTAGAGGAGGCCCCAGAGAAGCGGGGCAGTGCTAGAAAAGGCCTCAGAAAAGGGGGCAGCATTTTAGGAAGCCCTAGGTGGGCACGGCAAGCCCTGAAGAGGGGAGTGCCTTATGAGAGAAGGCCCCAGAGAAGGGGGCAGCACTAGAGAAGGCCCCAGAGAAGGGGGCAGTGTACGTATAGAGAGAGACACCAACATCTATCACATATGCGAGGCTTGGGGCGTGGTATTAGGGGTTGGTAGGAGCCACGCATAGCCCATAAGGCTAGGGAGCCCCGAAGCACTCATTTGTGCTGGACAAGATCCACGAGAGGTCCAGGAGTCTACCTAGGGCATTATACACAGCTCTGACCTTCCCTATATCATGTCCCATACCTTGCAGATGGCATCCAAAATCATCCAACTTCTCCCGGCTACTTTGCTGAGCTGTACCACTTGCCCTCGGGCCCAAATTCAGCCTCAGGCATCCGTAGACTTACCTTGGCCATTACACCCCCTCCCTGGGACCTCCATTCATGCCCCTTCACTGGGACCTAAACCCACACTCCCAGGCTGAGTCTCACTCATCAAACTACTGAGGCCATCCTATGCACAGGGCCTGAAGGACTGGGGTCACTCCTCTGCCCCCTCACTGGGGCCTCAGGGCCTACGCCCCTCATGTCCCAGGCCTGATGATAATGCCTGGACCCATGCCTGTCCCCACTCTAGGGTTACCCACCAGTTTGTGGGGGCTGTGACTATAAGGTGCCCCATACTTGCCTTTCACTATGGAGGCAACTAGTGTGGCATTTCCTGAGGACCACCTTGCCACAGGCACCCCACCATACCATCCTACCCTAACAGGGTAATTTTAGGTCATGCCTCAGGACCAGGAGTCTCCACCATCCCCGTAGCTCCTGTTCTGTGCCTCCAAGATGTTATGTGAGCACCAGCTGCACTCAGGCAATGTTCCCCTTCCAGCTGCCTGCAGCAAACTGCTGGCCCTAATGCTCAAAGCCTGCTCTTATATCTAGCAGCTGGTCCCGCTTCCCAATCAGCCAGCCCTCTGCTGGCCATATGACTCCTGACTGGGAGTGCAGCCACCTGCAGGCTGCTTTGTTGTTTATTATAGCCCTTAAAGTATCAGGCACCAAAGGTATCCTGCCACACTGCAATTCAGCAGATTCCAGGGTCTCATGTATCAGCATCCCCATGCTTAAAAATGGTGGCAGGGCTGCTTTAACTAAAGCTCATCAAATGAGATTTAGTTATAGCACCCTTGTCATCATATGTAAGCATGGGGACACTGATGCACGAAATGCTCGAGGCACTTTAATTAGAGCAGCTCTCAGAGCCACTCTAGTTAACATCCCCCCACACTCCCACTCCTAGAGCAGGTGTATAAATTCCAATAGTAATTACAGGTGGGTGGACCCTCAGGAGGTTATCTAGACCAACTCATTGTTCAACTCATTGATCATTACTGTCTAAACCATCCTTGAGAACAATGGGCACAAATTGATGGAAAGCAGATTTAGGTTGGACATTAGAATTACCTTCTTCACAGTAAGGGTTGCCAGAATCTGGAATGGGCTTCCAAGGGAGGTGGTGCTCTCCCCTGTGTTGGGGGTCTTCAAAAGGAGATTGGACAAGCACCTAGGTAGGGTCATTTGACCCCAAAGTTCTTTCCTGCCCAGGGCAGGGAGTCGAACTCAATGATCTACTGAGGTCCCTTCTGACCCTAACATCTATGAATGTATGAGAAGTGTTTGTCTGACCTTCTCTTAAAAACTTCAAAGAATGGATATTCTACAACCTCTCTAGGTAGTCATCTTCAATCCTTAACCACCCTCATAGTAAGAAAGTTCTTCCTAAGATTCTGTCCCTGCAGCCACAAACAATCAATTGCTGATTGTAGAGTATTTGAAAACCGTTATCAGAGCCTCAGTCTTTTCTTCTTTAAACTAAATAATCTCAGTTCTTCCAATCTTTCTTTAGACATCTGGGTGGGTAATTATTTAGGCCAGAGGGCCATTTAGGGAGTTTTGGTGAGCTGTCTCAGGCTGAGTCAGCACTCCCTCTCCCCACCCCGCACATACTACCTTGCCAGGTCAGCACTCCCTTCCTACCCACTCCACTACAGCTTGCCAAATCTCCCTAAATGGCTCTGCTACATGCTCAACCAAGAAGATGGGATGGGACTGTAGGCAGGTGGGGAATAGAATGGCAGGGCAGTGACAGTGCAGGCATGGCACATGGCCAGATGGATGGGATGGGGCCATGGGTAGGCTAGAAGCAGGATGGGCACAGATGGGGCTGGGAGGGTAGTAAAACACTGGAACAGGTTACCCAGAAAGGTGGTGGAAGCTCCATCCTTGGAGGGTTTCCAAGACCTGACTAGACAAATCTCTGGCTGGGATGATCTAGTTGGGGATGGTCCTGCTTTGAGCAGGTGGTTGGGCTAGATGACCTCCTGAGGTCCCTTCCAACCCTAAATTTCTATGATTCTATAATAGGGATCAGGATCTTGGGGCCATGACAGCATGGGACTGGGGCTCTGGGCAGAGCCATGATCTGCTCCCTGCACTCCCCTGCCCATAGCAGAAGGTGCAGGGCAGACAGGCCACGGTACATGGGCAGCAGCAATCATGGAGACCGCCAGCGGGGAGTAGTGGCAGGTCCAGTGGCAATGGCAGAGACTGGCAGGAAGGAGATGGCACTACCAGGGCTGCCAAGAAGTGAGTACAACTGCTGCACTGCTTCAGCCCCGCTGCACACCCAGGGGTGGTGGGACTGGCCACACACACCACAGCCCAGGCTGCCCTCCACACCTGGGATGGGCATTGCTAAGGGACCTGCTGAGGGCTGGATAAAAACCCTTGATGGGCTGGATCCAGCCCCTGGGCCATATTTTGCCCACCCCTGTTGTATGTCATGGTTCCTCAATCTCAAATCAGTTTTGCTGCTCTCTGATGAATTCTTTCCAATTTATTCACCTATTTCTTGAAGTGCAGTTCCCAAAACTAGAGCAAAAGAGCTGAATAGAGCAAAAGAATGACTTCCCTTAATTTGCAAGTGACATTCCTATAAATACAGCTCTGTATGCTACTGGCTTTTTTATTCTTTTTTTGAAACAGGAACACACACATTGTCTCATAATAAGCTTGTGATCTACTCTAAACCCTAGGTCCTTTACGCAGTACTGCTGCCTAGCTGGTCATTTGCCTAGGCTGTATTTGGACTGAAACAAGAGCATGCATTGATTTCAAACAAAACCTTGCAGCTCTACACCTACTAAAGCTTTGATGACAAGTTTTAGTATCAAACTTCCATGTTTCTATTTACATATACATCCTTTACTTTTTAATTGTGGTCTGTACAATGAACCTAGACTGGCTAGTTTAGCTTATTCCCAATAATTATCACTTTTAGATGGCACAAGGTAATGATAATTGGTCTAAACAAACCACAAGGAAAAACAGGGAGAAAACTAGCAAATGGCCCATCAAGCATGATAGGGTGGCCAGGCAGGGACAGAGGCCTGCGTTGCCCCCCCGCCCGGGTCAGGTTCCCGCTTCCCTCCCATCCCCACCCACCATTTTGGCTTGGGCTCATTCCCCTCCTCCCCCCTGTCATTTAAGGTCTGGTTCCCCCTGTTCCCCTGCTGCTTCAGGTGCAGGCCCATGCAGCCCCCAGCCTCCCAGGACTGGGGAGGAGAGAATAGCTTGCACACAGTGGCAGCGGCTGGCCAGCAGTGGCGATGGGCAGCTGTGATGCGGTGGTGGCAGCCAGCTGCCGCATGCTGCCACCGGTAACGCCCCCTCTCCATCCTGCTCCCATCCATCCCTCCCTTTCTTCCTACCCTCTTCCCCGCTGCCTCCCCCTCCCTGCCAGCTGTTGGGGGGGGGGGGGGGGGGGCGGAGGGTCCCGCTCTGGCCCCTGGCTCCAAGGAGCAGGGCTGGAGGGGACAGCAGTGCTGGCCTCACCCCCCAACTCTGGTCCCTCAGTCCCCACCATCATAGCAGTGCTCTGCTGTGTGTCTGTCTGTTGGAGCACTCTGATTGGCTGCCAGGATAACCAATTAGAGTACAAATAAAGTGTTACAGATAGATGGACTAAGGCTTTTATAATATTAGTATATTTTCATACAAACAATAGCAGGAAATTATTTTTATTCATATCTAACTGTATAAATCCTCTGTTCTACTAATTTTTAACCAAATCTACTGCTAGTTATTTCAGTTT
Source organism: Alligator sinensis (assembly GCF_000455745.1). Taxonomy (NCBI): domain Eukaryota; kingdom Metazoa; phylum Chordata; order Crocodylia; family Alligatoridae; genus Alligator; species Alligator sinensis. The sequence continues at coordinate 275,493 of NW_005842577.1, forward strand.
AGTGTAATAATTCAGCCCTAAATTAAATCCTAGTTTTAAATGGTTTTCCACTGGACCTTAAATGTTACATACCACAATTAACTTCATCAGATCCATCAGCACAATCTCTTATTCCATCACATTCAGGGTTTGGTTTCATTGAACACTTGCCATTTGAGCATTTATATGCATATGGAGAACAATTTTTAGAGGCTGAGAAAAAAAATACATGACTTATGAAACATCTTGGAAGGTACTTTTTCGCAGGTTACTTAGCAGAATTCTATCTTATTAATGACTTGTATAAGGAAGTGAAAGGCTATAGGCTATCTCCACCTGACACAGTTTTAAATTAATACCAGGTTGTGGGATGTTAACTACATCACTGCTGTTTGCAGATAGTAGTATGCACTACCCATACCCACCTACTGGGCAACTAGGTTCAGGACAGAATGCAACATATCAATAGATGTGATCGGTCCTCTGGCTGCATCGCTACAAAATGAGGTTGTTGGTATTAATTGTAGGTATACTAAACATTGATTATGATAAATCCTATGCGTTTAAGAATTCTACCTATCTCTACCCCCAAACAGTGGCATTTTATACCATCTCATTCATATTTTTGTTGTTTAATTATTGATGAACTTGTTAATTTAACATTTCTACATGGAGTCAAAGTCCTAGACTTGTCCTGTGTATCTATGTGCAGTATGTGATAATATGTGATACTATGACCAATGATGGAGAAAAATGAGAATGTGCGGAAGGCAAGAAAGGGAGATGAAGCAGATGTTTTGGAAATAGCTAATGCTGATTGCCATGTATTAAAGAAATTAAGACATGATATATCATCTGGCTTCAGACTATATAGTTCATTCTGTTTGAAAAATCACAGATATTAGATATGAATTTTAATCTTGTTCATTTTAGCCATAGTGTAGATCTCTGTATTCTTCTTTGGTGCTCTCTCTACTGCAGTTTTAAAATATTTGAAACAATTATATTTCAACTACTACCTAACAATAATATTAGATATACAATAGATCATCACAGTGTACCAAGGTGGATCTGTTCAGACAGATTTAACCTCATACCTTTAACAGCAATGAAACAGTAAACTGTATGGTAACACGCAACTTTTCATTTGGATGCACAATGAAATCCAATTTGAGAAATCACTTGATAATACTCCAATTCCTACAAGCTAAAAAATGTATTACCTGTTTTGTATATTAAGACTTTCTTCACAGTAATGGAGGAGACTACAGACATGCTAGAATAGATGTCACTTGGACAAATTAAATAACCCATATAGCATATATCCTGAAAATCATAAAGTGAGATGTGGAAAACTTAAACTAAAATTTACTTGAGGATTAACATTTTTAGATAACAGAGTACAAGTTAGATGGTTTTTAATGCTTCTTAATGAAAGGTATTACTATGCCACTACTGGTATCTTCAGAGTTGAGTTTTTTACTTTTTGTTTGGAGAAAATACTTCCCTTATGATTTGGGTCCCCAATCCTTACTGCAGAATTTGTTGTTCCACTAGAAAGCAGGTGATTCATTTCATGTGTCCCTGTTGGCAAACTTGTACTTTGGGCAGATGGTTCCATCCTAGCTTGTCTGATATTTGCATTTAAACCATGGTCTTATTGCTAAGTCAGCTGTTAAGACTCCAGGAGTCTCCTCAACTCAACAGTTCAGTAGGTGGAAACAGTCTGCATGGCAGGACCCAGAGAGTTCTCATGAACAGATCTGTCATCCTGGTGAGAAGTGTCCAGTGGTGTCCTTTAGGGGTCTGTGCTTGGACCAGTGCTTTTCAACATCTTATCAATGATTTAGATGTGGAGGTGAAAAGCTCGCTGGCTAAGTTTGTGGATGACACCAAGTTATGGGGGAGTGTGGTCATGCCAGAAGATAAGTTGCAGATACAGGCAGACTTGGACAGGCTGGAGAACTGAGAGGACTGAAACCAGATGGAAGTCAACACTCAGAAGTGTAAGGTGCTCCATCTGGGGGCAAACAATCTCCCACATGCCTACAGGCTTTGTGGCAACAATTTGACTTAAACTATGGCCAAAAGGGACCTAGGAGTAGTTATTGACCATCACATGAACATAAGCCAGCAGTGCAATGCTGTGGTCAGCAGGGCAAATAACACGTCGGCATGCATTGACCGTTGCATCTCACACAAAACTAAGGAAGTGATACTCCCACTGTACTCCACACTGGTGAGACCACAGCTGGAGTACTGCATCCAGTTCTGGGCACCATACTTCAACAAGGACATTGGAAAAAATTGAGAGGGTCCAGAGAAGAGCCACCCATATGATCAGGACTTGCAAGACAAACCATACAAGGAGAGGCTGAGTGACTTGGGCCTCTTCAGCCTACAGAGAAGACTGAGAGGGGACTTGGTAGTGGCTTACTGCTACATCAAGAACTCGGTGAACACCTGTTCACCAGGGCACCCCTGGGGAAGACCAGGAGCAATGGATACAAATTCCTGGAAGGCCGCTTCTGGCTTAATTCCAGGAAAAATTCCTTCACAGTCACGGTGTCCACACTGTGGAATAAACTCCCTCCAGTGGTGTGTAATCACCTGCCTTGGAAATCTTCAAACGGAGATTGGACAGTCACCTTGCTGCAGTCACCTGACCCCAGTTGTCTTTTCCTGCCTAGTGCAGGGGGACTGGACCTGATCATCTACAAGGTCCCTTCCAGCCCCTAACAATCTATGAATCTATGAATATTTCTGAAAACTGATTTATATATAAAGCCCTCATTGTGTCAACAGTTAGCATCTCAGAAGTTACTGCTTGGTAATGCATTTTGAAGTAACAAAAGCTACCATTTTTGCTGCATCATACAGCAAAAACAGTGTTTATTAATGAAATTTCTTGTTCTGATCCCATGGTTATCATAATATGCAGAAAAATATGATTCCACAAGCCACATAGGAAAAGCAATTTAAATTTCAAATATGAGGCAAGTCTGTTACCATACATGGTCTAAAAAGAAGAAAAAAAAGCACGTTTATTGTCCTTTCTTTATTTGGGGAGACTAATGACTCCTCCATGTTCAGGAGGTTCAATATATGAGCATCCTACCTACAAGAAGAGAGATGACTGCTACATCAAAGTGCAGTAGACCCAAGTGCACCAAGTGTCATGCTTCTAAAACGGGCAGGCAAAATACAGCCCACAGGCTGGATCCAGCCCACCAGGCCAGCTATCTGGTGCTTGGGGCACCTAAAAAGTTAAAAAAATAATATTCATCTGCTTTTGGCTGCCTGTCAAAGATGACAGGAGCCAGGGGCAGTAAGACCCAGGGGAAGCCAGCAGGAGTCAGAGCAAGGCTGGCTGAGCCCTGCTCCCCTAGTTCCCTCCCACGGAAGCCTTTGCCTGCTCCATCTTTCACTGATCCCCTGTGTGCCTACTCCAGGACCCACATGGCCCTGGGCTGCATTGCCGAACCATGGGAGCACTGGGCTGTGCCGGTACCCCAGGGCCAGGAGCAGGAGGGGGTGTGTATATGTGCATGAGTCCGTCCATCTGTGCAATGAGGGAGGGAGAGACAGCAAAAGTAATGAGGGAAGGTGTGTGTGTGTGTGTGTGTGTGTGTGTGTGTGCGCGTTCGTTCATAGGGTGAATCCCACAAGCAGACACCACCATACACATGCACCCACAGCCCCCTCACCGTGCCATACATTAAGGCTCCCATCCCCACAAACCCCATACCCACCCACACCCCACATAACCACACCCATATGGTCCCTCACCCTACACCCCATATACCCCTATACACCCCCTGACAGCCCCCCCCCACAACCCTATAACCCCCATGGATATTTTTTGAAATCAAATTAATTAATGTTGTAGATGTTTGATTTTTAGAATATAATTGGGTATTTTTCTGGTTCTGAGATGGCAAAACCCCTTGCTAAAAAGGAATATTTCTTGGGGCAAAAGGAGGGACTTCTGGTGGCAAACGCCAGGGGTTAGGGGGTGGGACTTCTGGTCCCAAGATGGTGACCTGGGGTCAAGGCACCTGTCAAGGGGTGGGGCTACATGGGTAGCCGTCGACAGCTTGCCAAAACTGAGCAAGCGGCCCTCCGCCCAAAGTAATTGCCCACCCCTGCTCTAAAACATCTGATTGCTGATGTTTATTAACCTAATACCACACGTGAAATAGAGAAATGAGAGAGAAATATGTTGAAGATACCACATTTTGTTGACACACTTGTCCAAAATCATCAGATTTACTGACACAGCAACACAAGGAATTTATGAGCTTTGTCCTGCTTTATATTACAACACCATTCCAGGATGTCCATATTTAATTAGACTGGCAGAACAAACATTAATGTCAGAAAAATCCATTTTATTTTCCTTGGGGCTATTCATGCCAGGACAGAAATAATTACCTGAAACCACTCATTGACTAGCAGTCACTAAAAGTTCCCAATTGTTGTTTCAGGAAATAAATCACTTTTGCACATAAGGAGAACTGTTGAAATGGTTTGCATCCATATATTACACACACACACACACACACACACACACACACACACACACACACACACGTGCCACAAGATCTACAAATGCAGTTAGTTTCAGAAAGAAAATGACAGTGGAAATGTTCCTGTTTCTACCGCTCATGCATCTCATATAGAATTACTTCACAGTATGCTTACAGCAGTTGTTTTCATCACTGTCCTCTCCACAGCTCTCCTCCCCTCTGCACATCTTAGAAGCATGCTTACACTTCCCATTACCACAATTAGACTCCTCTGGACTGCAGCCTGAAGTAAAAAAAAATGTTAAAGCTTCCCATTAACTGTACCATTTGACCAGGGAATGAAGAAAATGTAATGGAGCATCAATACCCTGTGATATGGGTTAAGATTATTCTTTGTACCTCCTCTCATAGTCTAAGCCCTCCTTACAGAAATCTCTGTAACGAATGCATAACACATCATAGGTTTCTAAATGGAAGGAGGGTTTTTGGTTGTAGCTGTGTTGGTCTAAGGACATAGTAGAGGTGATATCTTTTATTAAAACAACTGACTCATTGGAAAAAAAGTTCTTAGCAAGCGTGCAGGCAAAGCACCCTTCTATGGGCATAGGGAGTCTGCTGTTCTGAGATATCCAAAGAATGAAAGAAGCTAAAAGTATGAAAAAAAGGGTAAGGGAAATAATGCCAAGGTAAGTAAGGGATCAACTATTATAGTTGAGAAAAGAGAAAAGAGGCAGTTTGGGAAAAAGCGAATACCTGGAAATTAGGAAGACAAAGGGTAGAAAAGGAAAGGAGGACAGAGACGGGGGTTGGGAAGTGTAAATGGTAAGGTCAGGCAGGTACCTGGTGAATCAGATGCCAGATTTATGGCACATTAGAACCTGCCTGACATCTGATTCACCACATAGCTGCCTGACCTTACCATTTATACTCCCCTCCCCACTCTCTCCTCCTCTCCTTTTCTACCCTTTGTCTTCCTAATTTCCAGCTATTTACAAATTCTTATGCATAATACATTTTATTTCTATGGGGTATACGCAACAGTACTGAAAGTTAGTATATTACATGTTAATCCCTCTGTATTTTTAATGTTATACAGTCACACAAGTGCCTCGGTGCACCACTTTTGTTCCACAGTAATAATTACAAACTTACCACAGTCTAATTCATCACTGCCATCTGAACAATCTTGCCGTCCATCACACTGATTGTTTAAAGGAATGCATGTTCTATCTGCGCACTTAAATTGTCGAGGACAAACTAAAGGAACCAAAGATGGGGAAAAAGTCACAACATTCTAAGCTATTTAAAACCTTGTTTTGGATTGAACCAAACACATTGTTCCCCTTTTTGACATCTTGAAATCTTTACACACAACTTTCAAAACGGTTGGCTTGAAAATTTGTTCTCTACATGCCTGCCCCAAGTCAACGTAAGTGGTTTCTCTTTCAACTCTAGATCTGCCAGGCAGAACCAACCACCAGTTCTGTCCCACAGTTTTATTAATTTCAATCAGAAAAAATTAATTGAGTCTACTTTTCTGTATACTTCACACAGAAGTGGGGAAAAAGGATCTGATAAATTAATTTCAGGTAGTTGTCTATTCCCTTCACATCTTGAAGAAGGGTAATCCACAGTTACACATCCTTTTTTCTATATATATCTACATGTGCCACAACATGGATCTAGGTGTTTTTTATAGCAACACTTTAGTAAAATCTCAAATAATGAAAGATTGTGGATACTCAGCAGTCTATGAAGGGAGGAATTTGTTTTCTCCTAATTTGCAATTATCAGGCAGGATTGCATTGGGAGAACACAGGTCTCAGAATCCTGTACCCACATAAGCCACACACCTTGCCAACATCCTTCACCAAGCATTCATAGGCTGCCTATATACGTGCTGAATCACATTCTAATTAGAACACATCAGAGCAGACTCGATTAATTGAGTCTGCTCCGCATTCTAACTAGAAGGCCCCAGTGTGGCCTGATCATCATGTGTATAAGAAGCCCTCACGCATTTAAAAATGGCTGCTGGGACACTTTGTCTAAACTTCATTGAAAGCACCCTGAGGCCACTTATAAACCCATAGGTGTTTAATACATGTGACAGTGAGACATTTTAATTAGAGTGGCTCTCTGGGAACTGCTCTAATTAAAACTCCCCCTCTGCCTCCGAGCAAACGTAGAGGCAGCCATTGTGTCTAGGTAGCCACATTACAGCACCTGCCCACCGCTGTTGGCTGGCCCTACACACAAAACCATGAAGCCCACCATTCTGGTCTTCACTGGATTGGCTGTGGGTATGGCAATACACAGCTAAGTGGGAGAAGAGCATACAATGAGTGCATACCACTAGTGTAAGGAGAAAGAACTCTGTGCATTTTCTTCAAAGAAAAGCATTTTTAAGCTCTTGTTCTGTACCATTCTCTATTCCATATGGCAACCCAGGCAGCCAAGGGACCCTTAGCCAATGACACTTCAGAAACAAGAATCACCAAGGCATAGATGAAACGGCACCCCTGGAAGTTCCCAAATGCTGAAGTCTTAATGGCCATTGGTCCTGCCCATATTCTCACAAGCTAAAACATAAAACTGGGTCCTAAACTACTGAAATACAACAACATTAAAAACACCAACAAATCAAAAGAACAGAAAAAGCAAACAAACACCTCACCAACAAATCCAAATGAACAAAAAATGATACCACACAATTCTCAATAGTAAAGACATCTAAGGACATGATCACAACATTTCAGACACTGCATAGATCTTCTGAAGATCAATACTTGTTTTGTTAATAAAGGAGGTGTCTGAAAAGGGGAGTGTAGAGGTCTTTCAAAATATCATTCATCCAAAATGCTGACTAGAGGACAGCTGTTGATAAATTTTTAAATAAAGCAGGCAAACCTTAGCCACTCCTTTAAGGGCTTATAGTTTATTCTAAACTATTCTGAAAATTAGTTCAGAACAAAATAGAAGCAATTCGTCAACTTTGAATTCACATCCTAATTAATTCATTGGGTGGCTGCTTTTATTTTGGAATGAATTTGCTTTATGTCATTTCTGGAAATCCACAGTAAGAGCAGCCACTGCTAAGGTAATCAGGAATAGTTAATACACTTTCAAGTCACACCTTGCACTATTCCAGATAGATATCAATGAGAAGACAAGCCCTAAATTTGCCCCTCCTCCCCTACTAGTGGTAGTGATCACAACATGGACCTTTTAAAATGTCTTGAGAATTTCATAAGCCTTCAACAAACTGGATTTGACAAATTTTTGGAGGTTCAACTATTATCTGCCAGTTAACAGAAATAGGCTGTAGTCCTATTTTCTCAATGTAATTCAGTGAAAAGTCCAATGCTTTAAACATCCAAATTCATGACACAACTACTTTTACATTAATAAATGTAACTAATCTAGTGAATTAGAAGTTTAACAAGATTAAAGAAGCAAAAGAAATATTAACCCCTTGAAATTAAAATGCACCTGTATCCACTTACGGTCCATGTAACTGAATGCGTTATATTCAATGTAAAAACCTCTATGAGTGACCAGTTCATCTGAATGGAAATTGATTGCAACTGAATAACCATAGTCTTTATTTCTCTGGCCTTCTGCAATAGCTTTACAATACCTGGAAAGGGAAAAGAATCATTATAACAACATTCCACTTCCATCAGATCTTAACTCTTTTTAATGTAGCGACTTCAGATTATCTTGCCACCCCAGCCTTCTTTTTTATTCACCATACAAAAACACTAACATCTATGCATGGGCAATACAGTTCCAATAAAATCCATACAAGTTCCCCAAAAGGTCATAGGGGTTTTAAGTGAGTGTGGTTCCCCTCCCCGGCAAGGATACTTTTCTTATCTTTGAAGTTACTGATTTTCATTAGGACAGGAAGCCAAAGAACAAGTATGCAAGAAGGCCAACATTAAAAACTATGGCCTATCTATCTGGAGCCCTTCTAAAAAAGTCTCTTTAAAAGGTTTCCTATTCAGTTCTGCAAACCCAAGAAGTTCAGTTTCCACTCACGGAATTCCACAGTCCAACTGCATGTTAACTTATATGTATTCCTTCCCAATGATGGACACTGAACATTTCTAAAACACTTTATATTGCCATGAAAAATGAAAGCAAACTGCAATCATTACAGATACATTGCAACTACAAAGGAAAATTCTGCAATGACAAAGGAACTCACCCATCAGAACAGAAATCTAGTTCAAGAGGGTGGCCAAAAATCATAGCTCCAGTGGCCCAATGAAAAACCCTGCAGTGGATCTCATGGACCACCACTGTTTTTAATCAAAGTTAACCAATTAAACACATTTTTATTGTTATGAAATAGGGACGATGCTACCATTAGTGACATCTGTTTGCTGTTTATCCACAGGTAATAAAGTCAGAGTGAAAACGTGATTGTGTTTACAAAGCTGTACAGTTCTTCACAAGAAACAGTTGAGAAATACAAGGTTTTAGTACAAAACATTTTATAGCACCAATTACATCCTCTCTCAAGATCACCAGGCAATTAGTATAATTTGTTTAACTCACCTAACTCCATCAATTTCTAACCAGTCCTTATCACATTTACTAGATCCTGGAGACTTCTCCTGAATTTGTATTACAAGAATTTTTAGTGACAACTTATAGCCAGGCAATGGTGCCTAAAATCAAAGGGTTGAAAAACAAAAGAAAGAAGTTTTACTATGGCAAATATATATTTTCAAATTGGCTCAGTATAAAGCGGCATTCAAAAGTTGTGTTCTCATCAGCAAATGATGCAGACCTTTCAGAAATGCATGGATTCACATGTTCTGTGGTGGCAGCTCTCTGTCACCAGGAGTTCTGGGCAGCAGAGCCAAGTAAGCATAGACAAGTCCTGAGCAGTTGTATCTGTGTTCACGAAGTAGAAAGCCAGCAGACAAAAAAAGCACCAGTGGTGAGCTTCGCCTATATACGAAGCCAAGAGACAGCTGCTTAAGACACAACACTCACTGGAAAGGCAAAACTGGATACATCCAAGTAAGGAAGTTTTCTACTGTTTCTAGTAGTGTTGGGGTGCTGTTGTCTCCATGATGGTCAGGAATGTGAAAGGCAATGATTTTTGTGGGTGATATCTGAATGCATTGCATCCTAACTATGCAGTTGGTTCAATAAAAGATGTCACCCACAAAAATCCTTGCCTCTGCTGTTTCTAGCATGTTTAGGGAAAAACAGGACTGTACTAAAAAAACACCTGAATAACGTTTCCTCCTGAAACAATTGAGCAATGCCCTCAATATGGAACACTAATCCTAACTCATGCAGTGACACAAACTGTTATACCCTCACCGTCTAAGATGCCTTCCTATCTTGCACATTGTGTGTGACACTGCCAAATCCTGTCTCCTCAAGGTACAGTGGACCCTTTGCCCCTTCTCCCCTCTGAAAAGACCCCAAAACCAGAGCTGCAGCCATACTTGGCTCTGCTGCCCAGAACTTTAACTGTCCTCAGATTTGTTCAAAACTGTTGCTAGCATGGCTCTCAGAATGGTTTCCTTTATTTCCTTCCTGTTTTACTGCCTCAGGATGTGCAATGAAGAACTTCACACAAAATCACAATGAATCTCAAGTGCAAGGACTTACTCTGATTATCCAGCTGCAGTCAATGCTTGGTGGATAGTAACTTGGATAATAAGGGGAGCTCACAGTCCCATTCCACGAGATGTAACGCCCGCCACATACTGGGAGAAAAAAAAAACCCATTAGTTAACAACACAATTACAGAAATTGCAATTACATAAGTTGCACTCAGGGGTCAGCCCATGGGCTAGATCTGGCCCACAAAGATCTGATGCAGCCCAACATGGCCACACAGCTCCACCACTGCAGTGCCTGTTTTTCTTACAGCCAAACTTACCATTACAGGTAACAAATCAGCAGCACTTGGTGAAGGGGCATGAATAGCAGGGGTTGCAGTAGGGGAAGGGGCATGAGAGGGACTTCACCCTGATGCTAATTGTGTATATGCAGAAGCAGACACCATTAATGAACTACCTAGAGCCAGGGACAAAAAGTCACCTCTGGGAAAGATGTTCTAGCTCTAACCCCAGGAAGACTAACCCTAAGAAGCAGAAGGATAGTATTCCCCAGACTCTGCTTAGCTGACTGAAACCTGCTTCAGGCAGACAGTGTGGGTTATTAGAATGATACTTCAATATCGTTGTCTCAGGGAAAACCCAGACAGTAATGTTTTAAATTACTAGTGACTATGAAGTATGAACATGCCTATGTCAAATGTGCAACTTGATTTGGTTACCTACCAATTTTAGGAACTGCCTGGAAGTAGGCTTTTAGTATGCTGTTCTCTTTTCTTTTGTCCAGCGAGAAGGTGACCAGCATTACATTACTTGATGAAGTTAACCGAACAATGGGGGGATTCCAAGCCCCTGGTACTCCACACCACCTGAGAAGCATGCAGATTTGATTAGACCGTGATTTCTATATTATTTATACTTCTGCTCAATTATATGGTAACAATGCCTAGAGCCCTGGACTCCATTTTGTTAGAGGATATACCAACAGAATAAAACAGATGCACTCCAATACTTAATACTTGGTGCTGTTTTATGCCATAGGGTCCCTCTAGATGTGCAGGTAAAGGTGAGATGGGATCTGATGTGTGAGTCGCATGTTTCATAGATTTCATAGACATCAGGGCTGGAAGGGACCTCGGAAGATCATCGAGTCCAGCCCCCCGCCCAAAGGGCAGGAAGTCAGCTGGGGTCATAGGATCCCAGCAAGATAAGCATCCAGTTTCATCTTGAAGGTGTTCAATGAAGGCGCTTGAACCACCTCCGGTGGCAGGCTGTTCCAGACCTTGGGGGCTCGGACAGTAAAGAAGTTCTTCCTTATGTCCAGCCTGAAACGATCTTGAAGTCGTTTGTGACCATTCGACCTCGTCATCCCTTGGGGCGCTCTGGTGAACAAATGTTCCCCCAGATGCTGGTGGTCACCCCTGATAAACTTGTAGGTGGCCATCAGATCACCCCTGAGCCTGCGCTTTTTCAGGCTAAAGAGCCCCAGGGCTCTCAGCCTGTCATCGTAGGGTCTGCTTCCCTGACCTCTGATCATGCGTGTGGCTCTTCTCTGGACTCTCTCAAGCTTCTCCACATCCTTTTTGAATTGTGGAGCCCAAAACTGGACGCACTACTCCAGCTGCGGCCTCACTAAGGCCGAGTACAGGGGGAGAATGACATCCCAGGATTTGCTTGAGAAGCATCTATGGATGCAAGCCAGCGTTTTGGTTGCTTTACTAGCCGCCGCATCACATGTTCATGCTTCTTGCTATGCCACACGTGCATAGCAGGAGGCATGACTGTGGGATTATGCATTAGATTCTATCATGCCTTATTGCTGGTCCAGGGGGAGCCTGGGATCATGATCCCAGGCTCTGCCTCCACTAGCAAGTAGTAAACTCCCATGTCTGCGCGGCCCCTCAACTGACCAGGCTCCCAGACGTGAGGACACCCTAGGCTTTCCTGTACCTAGGAGACTGCTTCTGGTGCAGGCTCCCAGCAGTGGGAGCACCCCAGGCATTGCTGCAGCTGGGAAACCGCAGCTGATGCAGGCTTCCAGTGGTGGGGCCACCCGGGGCAGCCCTGCAGCTGGAAGCCACATCAGCTATGAGCTCCTAGACTCTGGGGTGCATGTGAACCCCCACCCCCCCAAACCCCTAATCAGCTGACAGGGCTCCCAGGTGGCAGAGGGGCTGGCTAGGACATGAGAGTAACAAAACTATAGAGCCATGTGGCTGCCCCCACCCGAGCCTGGTTTGCCCAGGCTCAAACTGCTGCAGACCACATACGCATTTCCATGCAGTAAATGACTCTGCCATAAGATAGTGCTGTTCCCAACAGTACTATCCTACGGTGGAGTCAATTAATTTATTGCAAGCCAATAGTAGTGCACATGTAGATGGTTATGCTTTTCAGTGGAGCTAATTAGTTAACTCCTCGGTAAAGCGCAAATGTAGATGCACCAACCAACTGCAAAAGGTTACTGTGTGAAATACATTTTTCATTATCTTAACTTTTTAATGAGTTAAACCTTAATGAGTTTCATTTCCTACTCCTCTACTGAGACACTGCCTATTTAGTGTTCCCAGTTTACCTTCTCTAAAAACCATATATTATTCAATATACTTCTATTGCATTCCTTTTTATTCATCTTTTACCAAAATTGAGCGGTCTTAATTTTTCTCCACTCTTCATCATCAAATAGTCATCTTCCAATGCCCTTACATATTAGTCACCTGTTTGAGCCATTCTATTTTTGCTCTGCCTTTTTGACTTGGGACTACAAGAATGAGGGGGTGAGGACACATAAAAAGGGCCTGAAAATTTACCCAAGATGCATGCTTATGCAGTATATAATCACAGCCTTATTTCATACCCTCATAGCTAGCTTGTTGCCATGGTACATGTTCACCACTGCATTGTATAGGAAGTAAATCAGAACCATTTATGACATGGGTATCTGCTTGGATGGGATACCTATACAAAAGTATCATGAAGAAACTAAATGCAAAGTATTAACCTCAAGTCTTCATCTTCCATGTATATAGCTGCGTTCTCCCTTCTCCTGCAACATGACTTACACTGCCAAGTACACAGAAAAGGATGGTCCTTCAAAAGAACTCAACTGCTTTTCCTCTCACATGTCTTGGATCATGCACAAAAGCTGAAATACTCAAAGTACTAAAAACTTTTTATATCAAAGATAACACTGGATACAACACAAATAGTATAAACCCTACAGATTATCTCCTCTTAGCTAAGAATAGTGGCAACATTCAATAAGTTTTTCCAGAACAAGAACAGGCTGAGAGAGAAACCTCCAATTGCATATAGACTTTCTTTCCAAATATGATTCTTTTTCTTGAGTATACCTAGTTCTTTCAGCGTACTCAAACCCTATTTTTTGTAGGTTGCTATATACAAGCATCAATGCATAAGCTAGTTCTGTATATTAAGTACATGAAATACATTGGGGGAAAATGCCCTTATCCAAAGCTGGACCTGAAAATACTGAAAAAGCTGCTTGATATTAATGAACTTTTCTTTTCTGCTTGTTTTAAAGTAGTGTTCTTATTAAAAGTAGTAAGAGGGACATTGATGGCCCTTGAAATTGATGTCTACACCATAAATAAAAAAGTATATCAGAGGAGTTTCCTGTCATAAGCTACCCAAGTGTTCCAATACTAATTTGAGGGTAATTTAAAACTAACACTAATTGGTGGCTACACAATATCTGGTCTCTTTGCTGAACTCAAAGGTGAGTATTAGAACTAAATATCATTAAGACTTGCCAAGTCGATATCTGTTAATAAGAACTGGCAAGAGCCCATCTACTTATTTTAGCTAGGTTTGTGATATTAATGATACTGAATTTCAGTCACTACTAACCCTGGCTGTATTCTGAACAGACTTTTTCAAGGTGCATGATTCTCTATTTCATTGCCAGTCCCTTGAGCTATTCAATCCTCAGGCAAATGTTTTTGAATAAAGATGTGTTCAGAAGAGCTCCTACAGGCAGTGGGTGCATGTGCTTGGGGTTTTTGTTCTTTTATTTAAGCCCAAAAGGTAGCATTTTGTGTACAGTCATACCTCGTAATGATCTTGTTCTGAAGAGGGAGGAGGAAATCATATGCTGATAATCTGTGAGATGCACAGCTCCCTGGAGTGACACCATGCAATGTAAGAATGACAAGTCTCACAACATAGTTCGAAGGAACTCGCAGCCGCCACTGATAAAAAGATTTCTTGGGATTCATCAAAGTCAAACTCCTGTTGTTACCTGGCTTTGCATATAGGTCAAAGGATACTGTTAAACAAAAGAGACTACATCAGCAGCTGCAAAATTCAAAACCAAGGGAGGGCAAATAGAAATTAAACTGGGGAAGTCTTAGTATAAATCGAATGGATAGAAGCTGTCTGCAAAATAAGGCTTCATCACAACAGACATATTCTAGATGTCAGCAGACAAGACAAGGACTGAACATATGATGAAACTATACTGCAATACCTTCTCAAACAAACAGGTGGTCCTTTCTCCAACAAGGCTGAGGTAAAACTATGAAAATAAAAGCTTCATACAGTTGGTCTGTAGATATCTAAAGTCTTACTTTCTATTGTTGCTAATCTCACAATTTTCACTAGTGCTAATTGCAATGCTACAGCAACTTCAGCAGAAGGAGCATTCATTGCAATTCCTAATGCTTGAAGTCATTAGGCCACAATTAGTTCTAATTAAGACGTTAATATGACAGCTTATGTGTATGTAAAATATTGAATGCTCAAAAACAAAACAAACACACAAAGCAAATTTAGGGCTTTTTTCCCCTCTGTATATCAAATTTAGGGCTCAAGTTCCAGAACACACAGGCATTTCACATGAACATTACGAAATGCAAGCCCCAAATCCCACCACCTAAAACATAATAATTGATTTCACCATTAAATTGAAAGAATGTGAGAAACCTATTTTAGTCGTGAGTACTTTTGGCCACTTCCATCATTCTTATCACTTGGAGCTTATGTTTCCACATGGATAGACCAGTGTAGAAGAGCTATGTTGCTGCCACATCAATATCTTTCAGCTGCACATCTCTAGGAGCACTTCTATGTCCTAAAGATAAGAGAATCTGTGTGCAAGGATCTGTATCCTGTAGCTTCCTCTTAACTCAGACCTTCCAATTCAGCCTGAACTCTTTCTTCTGTAAGTCTGTAGGCCATTTTTGGTATATCTTTATGCTATTAGATTAACTTAACTTTGGCAGAAACCCTACACACATACACATTTCTTTCCTATGCCTGCCAACAAATTCCAGTACTCCATAATCCAGTATGTGCAGAGGCTGTTCTTCTTCCCATACAAAAGCACATAATTCATTCCTGAAGTGAATTGAAACCCTATTAATTTTGCTGTCAGCCTGAAAAATCTTCTTCATCCCTACCATCGTAAATTTCCATGGGATAAACACTTTCTCCCTTGCCTCTGCCACTAATTTATTCTCTTTCTGCTTCAGTTCTAACATGAGTCTATTGCCCTGAGTTTATAAAGTATCTCGAGATACAGGTCAGAGGCAGACAACCTCATGCAAAAATGAAAACCAGTGGAACTGCATATTTGCAATGATGATGGTCAATATTTTCTAAGTTGGGTGTCTAGAGTTAAGCTGTTCAACCTATAAGAAAAGAAGATCTATGAAATTGCTTGCTTTTTGGGTGCTAAGCAGCAATCTTTCTCACTACAAGACATGGAAAGCTGCACGTTCTCATTAAACTTGAAAATGTCATGTTCCTAAACAGGTTTTAAAAGCTCAGCATTAGATATCCAAATTTAAAAGATTTTGGAGAGCACTTGCAGAGAATTATCAGACTATTACTTAGACCAAGCAAGTTCTTCAAGGGAGGGACTGTCTACTCCTATGTATGCACAGTAACCAACAAAGGGGTCCCCATTCTCATTTGGTTTCTTGACTACTATAATTAATGCCTGGGGCTCTGATCACTTTGTTGATAAAGGCACTTTTTTTGCAAGTAGTATTACTTATTATTACCTTTTATTTAATTACCTGACTTTAAGGTCACATCATACTCAGTAGCATCTGCAACTTAAATTAAAAGGGAATATTAGTCAGATATGAGCAAAGCATACATATTTTAAAAGAACTATTAGACTTATTTTTAATCAAATGCATATTTACCAAAAAGTTCCATTGTAAAGAGATCAAAATTCTCTTCTACCAAAAAGCTTTCAGCAGAAGAATTAACACCCCAAGGTACTTGCTTCCTGATTATTTCCTTTTGCTTCAGTGAGATCAGTTTTTTGAAAGAGCCAGTAATATCTTGTGGTGCCCAGAATATACTCCAGCAGTAGACTTTGAGACCATCTTCTCCTTCACTATGGGAAGGAAGGGGAGATTTATAAGAAGCTTTTATATACATTTATGTAGGTTTTTATTGTTTTAGAGCCAAGTTTAACTAGTTTGCACACTAAACTTTAAAATTCCTGCATGATGGCTTGGCTGCTGGTATACATGGTTGTGTAGACTCTCTTAGTGCAAGTGTTTTTAAGTGGACAGTTTTGGAAATGGTCAAAGGCCGTCCACCACTCTCACCCCTGAAATGCATCTTTCCCACAATGAAAGGCCTGATTCCTTATGAGAACTGTCTGCCAAAATTCAAAACAGATGAATTTTTGTTTCACATCTGAGAACAAGTCTTGCATTTTTGTCAGCTTGAGGAAACAAATTACACAGAAAAATAGAAACAGATAAAATCCAGTTGGAAACTGCTTTTCAAAATTGCATCAGAGGGAGGGATAGCTTCAAAAGTAATCCTTAAATAACCCTGAAGCAAACCTATAAAACAAGTAAAACTTTGGTCTTGCCTGATTGTATCTATTGTTTGCTGACAAAAACTGAAAGCAAAACTCTTCAGAAAAGGTGCTAAGAAGCCATGAAAATTACATATAGCTGTTGGTTTTAAAGTAGGCTACCAAACTTGCCTATTTTCTCTTATTTTAATTCTGCATAACCATCCCGGTTAAGCCATTTAAGACAAAACAAAAAAATACCAAAAGATACTGAGAAACATTTCTTTAATTCAGAGTACATGGACTTACCTAAATGCAGCAACCACTGAATTCAAGTAATATTTCCCTAAGGTAGAAGATTCATAGAATTCTGCAAACTGACAGTTAAATAATTAGAAAGACAAATATAAGACTAAAAAAATTGGTTACATTTTTATGTCTAATAAACTTTTTAAATGGTCATAGTGTGATCACCTCAGTAGTAAATTGCATCTTGCAGATACTGTCATCGTTTTCACAGAAGATAAAAACTTTCTAATTTTAAGAGCAATAGCCACGTACATATTTCTGCTAAAATTTTCATTGCAATGCAGAAAAATTCTCTCTTTTACAACCAAGTCAAAGTAAATCTTTGATTTTTAGCCAGGAAAGAGGATGCCTTCTAAGGGGATTGATAAAAATTTTAACTTAATTATGTATTTAGATTCATTACATAGCATGGCAAATTTCTGGTTTATAATTCAGTCATGGATAACTCATGTTGGCCACATACAAAGCAGCTTTGAGACACTAGATTAACTCTGTTGGGAAATACAGGTTAACAGAGGGCTGCTTTGTGTCTAAAACTTCTGTTCGCATGGACCCAGGAAACTGAATTGATCTCACAAATACAAGCCATGAGAAGTGCAAGAATGCAAGCATTGTTGTGATGCTTGTAAAGGAAAACAAAAAAAAGTGTGTACATTCAATTTAAACAGTACTTAAAAGCCCACAGACAAAGGGAAACAAATCCATTCAAAATAGTTAAGATGGACAGAAAAAACAAATAGAAAAGATAAATGTCATGAACAGAGTAGTGGGTTTCTCTTAATGTAAGAATTTGTACTTCCTCTAAGACGAGCGTACTGCACCTGGTTACTTATATTCCCAGTGCACTACAGCAACACAACAGGTTTACAGCCTCCCAGCCACTTGCCCATCTTATCCAGCACTTGTCTTCAGCTTTGTAACTTAACTCTCTCAAACTAATCCTAGATTTCACTCATTTGAAAGAATAGAAACAATACCTGTGACTCAAAGCTTAACTTTATACTAAAGTTGGAATTTCGCAAGATGGACTTCAACCAGTGGT
Source organism: Alligator sinensis (assembly GCF_000455745.1). Classification (NCBI taxonomy): domain Eukaryota; kingdom Metazoa; phylum Chordata; order Crocodylia; family Alligatoridae; genus Alligator; species Alligator sinensis. The sequence continues at coordinate 293,727 of NW_005842577.1, forward strand.
AAGAAATGCTTCCGAGATTTCTTATTTTACACATGAGAACTTACATAACTCTGGATCATTTCTGCTTGCAGTATAAATTTCTGTGACTTTGGATCAGTGAGGTCACTTGTGTAAGTCAGGTTTGGGATTTCTACACTTCCACCAATATAAATAAATGAGAATGCTGGAGCTAAAAATAAAAAATAAATATAAAGGATCATGCATTAGCAGCTTAATAGACATTGTTGAAAACATTACAGATGCTTGTGAAAGCATTAGATTAAACCTTGATATTAGTGAAGATAGGCCTCTAAGAGAAGTACATGGCTATATGGTGCACACATTGAATCAAGCACCTTTTATTCAGTGACTGAAGACAATACCTTAGAGGGAACAGAACTGTATTGCTACAGGAAAAGAAAACAGGCAAGAGTAAGTCAATTTCTACATATACAGTATATTCACATTTTTATGGTTTTAGGCTAGAATTTTTCAGGGAAGTCTAAAGGAATGAGATATCCAAGCCCTTTTGAAAATGTGCGTGGACTGAAGACAGCTAATCTAGTAGGCTCCTTTGAAAGTTGCAGCTGTCACGATTATGGTATTTGCCAGGAGAGTCAAAAGGACCATTTGTAGCTTTATTATTCTTTAATCACTGTTTATCACTTAAATCAATGCACCCCCTCCTGTCTCTGCAAAATGCTATAAACAAAAAGGGAAACTCATTAATTTACTTTTCTATAAAATGCACCTTTCCAAGCATAATGTATTCAAATTCTCAATGCTTAGCAAAAAACACTGATAAGAGAAATGGCACTTACATAATGAATAGTGCAGGACTAGCACAAATACAGTGACTGCTAAGGAAATAATGGGTAATATTCCTAGATGCCATCTCAGCCGTTTCAAAAAAGAATACTTCAGAAATGAGCTTTCCTCCTCGGAAGACTGGACCCAATACAAGTTTGGACTCTATTTAAGGAAAGAAAAAGGGGGAGGGCGGAATTAAATAGTCAGACAATAAAATGAGGACAGTTGTTCTGCTATACCTCTGCATTTAAAAAAAAGAAACAAAGTTTTCTTTTAAAATTGCAACAATATGCTTTTGCTGTACCGTGAGTAGAAACTTTCACAATTCTAGATTACTCATTTGCAGTTTCAGTTTCTGCTGCCAACTTCAGGATACAGCAAGTTTATCATCACCTCAGTTACGAGCAGGGTCAAATGTGTTCCCAAATAACAATACACACTATTGTTTAAAAAACTCATGGAATAACTCTTAGCTGCAGTCCCTTACCTGCCCAGACACACACTCACAATCATCAGGAGATGGTATGCTGTATACAGCTGACACCCTTTTGGAAGCGACAGACTGTATCATGATGCTTGCAAGATTTGATTCCTGCAAATCAAAATTCTGAAAGAAACTTCATTTAACCTAATTGTTTTAACATCATTCAGAAGAGGTGTATGTCTTCCTCTTGCTTCTTTCCTTTCACCTTCGCCATACTGCTTAGAGAGAGAAACAGCTGATCTGCAATCAAGGTAGGTGGGAAGGGAAAAAAAGTCACCATCACTGTAACTCTTTGTTTTCCTAACTGGCTCAGTAGGATATGGATTCCACAAAAATATCCAAGATCAGTTACTAGTCTTCTTTGGAAAGACATGAGCAAGATAAACTTACAGCTGGTTATGTAAAAGAGAGAGAGAGAGAGAGAGAGAGAGAGTGTGTGTGTGTGTGTGTGTGTGTGTGTTTTACACAAATGTAAACCTCAGGTTGAACTGAATATTCTACTGAACACCAGAAGGAAACCATAGGAATAGTATCAAAGGAGCAAAAGTGCTTAACTTCCATGAAGAAATTACTTCCAGGACTAAAAATAACAATATTGTGCCTCTGTCACAGGAAAAGTGTTGGGCAATATTTTTCTCAGCTTCCTAATTTATTTATTTATTTATAGCAATAGCTTTATGTGGACAAACCAACAAACAAAGTGAAATTGTACCTGTGATGCAAGAAAACTAATAGTACTTTTAAGGCCCAGTTTCAATCATTAATTTTTGAAAAGTCTGAGAAATACAAAAGCCAGAAAGATTCTGTTTGACAGCAGTTAGTCCCCTTTGTGGTTAAGGATTGCAAAACAAATGGCAGGCAACCAATTCTCTTTCAAGTAGTCCTCCTCTTTCAGCCTATGGCCACCTTATAAATAGCCTGTTGATTGACTGGAATTTCTTTACTCAAGACAGAAGGAACATGTAGAAAAGCACTAGTCAAGAACGCTTTTTAAATATCTTTTTTATATTACTAACCATAAGTAAATTAGAGATAAATAAAAAAAAGCTTGAAACCTTAATTTTGTTCAGTGCCCAATTCTGCTGCAGTTTGTACCTATTAAAATTAAAATTCACACACATTTTTAAACACTTTTGCCTGAATAAGAAACAAGAACATGAGTGTCTTTCACAAAGCGGTATTTAAACGCCCTGCTAAAGGACTTCAACATTTTCATCTGAGAACTATCACACAGGCAAACTGTGCAGTACTATCTCCATTTTGAGGAGCTTGAGACATGGAAGTAAAAGTCACTTTCTAAAGGGAAGTGGGTGACTTACTACATTCAATCTTACACTTTTCCTGAATGTATTTCCCTTATTTTCTCCTAGAACTAGTAGAATTTGTGAACAAAATCCATTCTGAAACCTCAGGCATGTGTGTGATAATTGGCAATGTGGTTAAGAAACTGGACACATTTTTTAAAATTAAATATAACATTTAATGGAGGTTTCACCATTAATTTTGTTCCAAGTTGACCATTTCTGAATTACAAAACTGAAGGCACATATCTGTGAATCCACGGAGCAAAATTTGACACCCTTGTGTAGACTCCAGGAAAATTTGGTCTTCCACAGCCATAGCCCCAGCTAACAATACCAGTCAAAAACCATTTCCCATCATAATTGTTTCGACATGACAGAGGTCCACCAGAATCACCCTGAAAAATAAATATTTTAGTTCTACATGGATCTGTAATAAAAACAGCAACTGAGACAAAATCCCAGTGTATTTACTTAAACTTCCACTGAGCTAAATAATTACACAAGAACTTGTTTTTCAAAGAAACAAAGTAAAATGATGACAATACAAACCAAACTTCTCCATGTACATCAATGTATACCATGGAGGACCAAGATATGGCCTATGGGCCAGATCCAGGTCACGAAATCTTGTCATCCAGCCTGTGGGGAACCTTATGGATCTAAAATTTTGCCAGTGTGGCAAGTGGTGGAAGCATTAAATGTCACAGTTCTTGGAACCTTGGCAATTAATGTTGCCAGCTCTCCACTTGCCACCAAATTTCCAGACCCTGGTGGGAGCCCTACAGGTCAAATCCAGAGCATGCAGCCATATCATCTTGCCTGCAAGGCTATCTATGGAAGAAAAAATCTGGTGTCAGGAAGAGTAGCAGCTGCCAGGGCTTCAGGAAACACGGCAATGAATGCTGCCACCACCAAATTCCAGGCCCACAGGCCAGATGATACAACTCTGCACTCCAGATCTGGTCTGCCACTGATGCAGGGCTACATGAGTTGGGCACCATTGATTTATATGCTTGTGTATTTAGCTTTTCCATCATCTATTTCTTCATGATTTGTGATTAAATTAGGCTTAATTCCCTCAAACTGGACTTAAGCTTACTACTAAAAAGTAATAACGTCATTGAGGATTTCAAGTTATCTTCCCCGGATTCAGACAGAGATGAAATTCTGTCTCTGCACACCAGATGAAATTCCGATGTATGCACACCTTCTCCTGATTTCTTAGGTAGTTTAATACATTAGCAGTAGTTCCATGCATACCTCTAAAGGAAAAACCTAGACCCCTATATTGGTATTCCACACAAACTGGTAACATCTTAAAAATACACACACACGTGTCATTAAAATTTAAAACTAAGATGCATAAAAAGGATGGTAAGGGACCCAATCTACCCCTATTTAAGTTAAATGCAAGTACAAACCAATTGGAACGATTAATTAAGCCATCATCTTCCGTTATATTATTAAAAAGCACAGTGTAGCAGCTTTTAGCTTTAAAATATTTATAAAGAAATAATAAAGCATTTCGAAATTCATCATTAAAACATCTCCTGTGAAATGTGTGAACCCTGACAAAGAGAATCTAGTAACGGCTTTTCTTTTTCTCCATCACTAAGTTATCCTACAGGTAATACTATATGTATATATGGGGGCGGAATTTGATGATCTGTCGTATCATTCCTCCATCTTCCTGGCACAAATTTATGTCCAGGAGTAAGATTCAAGTATGCCCTTAATTTGGTAGCGGATGCCCCAAAATAAAGGTACAGTAGGATAATTACTAGAGTTAGTTATAATAATTCCAATGGAAGTATCTAATTTAATTAACTCAAAATGTTGGCACAGTTGTATTGATTATATCTGATTTTTTGACTAGGCTATTTGACTGAATTGTAGAAGGATTTTATTTGGACTTGGTAACAATTTAGCTCACAGATTAGTCAACGATCCAACTCCAATATTATCATTAACAACAACCAAAACAGGACGCTTTGGTGTTACTGAAGCAATATTTGAGAATTTGTATATTGTTGTAAAATTCAAAGATGCAATTTTTTGTCACAATTCAGGAAATTTTGAAGTGTTGGCTTTTCCTACAGAATGGAAATTCAATGACTTGATAAACTCTAGTTATTACCAGATACCAATCACTACCATTGACTTCAGGAGAACACATACCAGTCTTCCATGCCAGAGAAGTATAGCTGATGCATATTAAATTTCCTTTCCCTGAGTTTTGGCCAGCAAGCCAACCACATGGCTGCATGATTGGAGAATATTCTTCAAGTAAATAAAGCTTTAAATGCTTTTTACTTGCCTTGTCTGACACTAATGGAAGGATAAAAAATAGGTCCAAAGCTTAATCCACATTTGTATATCAGCCAGTACTGCGAAGGACTTAAAAACTCAGATGGTGAAGTTACACGTTACACTTGGACCATATGAAATCCAAGGAATTTTAAGTGGTGTTAAAGTTAGAATGTGTTGTGAGCAGTTGCATGATAAAGGTTCGGGGGCTGGGACATGTGACTTATGAGGAGAGGCTGAGGAAACTGCGTTTATTTAGTCTGCAGAAGAGAAGACTGAGGGGGGATTTGATAGCAGCCTTTAACTATGTGAAAGGTGGTTCCAAAGAGGATGGAGCTGGACTGTTCTCAGTGGTGACAGATGACAGAACAAGGAGCAATGGTCTCAATTTGCAGCAAGGGAGGTTTAGGTTGGATATTACTCACTGGGAAAAACTCTCTCCCTAGGAGGCTGGTGAAGCACTGGAACAGGTTACCTAGAGAGGTGGTAGAAGCTCAATCCATGGAGGTTTTTAAGACCCAGATAGACAAAACCTGGCTGGAATGATCTAGTTGGGGCTGGTCCTGCTTTGAGCATGGGGCTGGACTAGATGACCTCCTGAGGTCTCCTCCAACCAACCATAATTTTCTATGATTCTAAGATTATTTGCTTTCAATGTTCAGTCAAGTTATTTCCACATAGTAGCTCATTAGTGAGGCTAGAGTCTCTCATTTTTAGTTGGTCTTCATCTATTAAGCCACACACTGCTCACTGTCAGAGATACTTGGACAGAGTCCACTGGCTCATACTGGCAGACTTGCTGATAAGGAGATCTGTTGTTCACTGCTAATTTTAAGGGTAGAGCTACATGTGTGCTGAGAGAGTTAACTATTGTCAATATATCAGTGATTACTTTCCTACTCCTCATAATGGAACAATAAGAGAATAACTGGTTTTGAGCTGAATTTAGATGATACATACTTTGCAGCCATCTCTTTTCCCAGACATAACCCCCGCACATAGCATCCTGGCTGTGATAAGCCCATATATCGAATGACACAGTGTTTGGTCAAAAATTCCTATTTCTGCTTTCTGCAGAATTGCTGAACCATCATCATCTGGAAAACACATTGAAAAAAATCTGATTTATTAAACCCTCAAAATTATTCATGTGTTTTTAAATTATGCAAAAATCTACAAAATGTTATCCACAAACAGTTTAGTTCCTTGTGCCTGGTGAAGACAATCTTAACTATAAGATTGTGGGCCACAAATAAACTGTTTTGTCTGAGATGTATGCCACAGTGTCAGTTCCTTCCTTTGTATCTTTTATCTCTACCCAACACTGTACAGATAAGGGCCTGCTTTCATCTATGAAAGACAGCTCTGTTTCGAAACAGTTTATCACTGCTATTTGTTGTTCCCATTTGTTCCCTGGCTACACTGCCCTGCATCTTGACAAAACAAATAGGGCTGTTTAGAAAATAATGGCACTTCTTGAAATGTTCTGATATTCCAAACATTTCCACTTCTTATTAGAAAGAAAATGTATCCTTTCAAGTTATGTTGTTTTGCAAGAGACTCACTGGCGGCTTGGTGGTTAGAGCCCAGGCCTGGTTAGAGCCCAAGGTTCAGATTTCTGTTTCAGAGTAACTGGGGAGGGAGACTCTGCTATCTCTAAAATGTTTTGCAAAATATCTGCTTTGGCTAGGAGAGAATTTACTCATATTTTTCTACCAGATCTAACAGTAGTAACTGCTCCACTTAAACAGAAAAGAGCCTAACAATACAAATTTATCAGACTTTAAAAATAAATAAAATTTTTAAAAAAATCTTTTCCACTCTCCCTACTTTGTGTTAGTAGTGTGCAGGCTTGTTCCTCTTCATTTTGGAATTATACTAATTTAGAAGATCCATTAACAAGTTGTCTGTCAACCTTGCCCTCATTAAAAGCAAAGAAACAAAAGATATACAGGAGAAAGGAAGAAGTGTACTCTTGAGGCTCTCTCTGAAGCTGCAAGACGAATCTAGGACAGAGAGGACTGACCAAACCGAGAAGACTCCATGATTCAGAAACAGGCCATGAGTGCCACAAAAGGATCCTAGATTCCCTAGGAAATTTAACTCATGCTCCAAGAAATCCCAACTGGTGAGGAAACTTGAATAAGATTTACTGTTTTTAGTCTGGAACTTCGCACTTTTTATGCTATGAAAAAGCATGGAGTGAGTGAGTCCCTGCACCTATCACGTAGCTGTTTAAGACTTAAATGCAAACCAATAGGTTCACATCTTCACTGGAATTCAGTGATAGGTATAATCCAGTGACAATAGAGTCTGAGGAGACAATACAAGGCTTGGGAGATGGAAGTAGACCCCAGATTCCGTCTCTCATAAGCTGTGCACTAGATATGCCAGAAAAGAATTAATACCTGGACTGTACTCTGACTCAAAGAGGATAAAGCAGATTAGGGGGATTTCAGCATGTCAGTCACCCACCCCAGATTAGTTTTGTAAGTACTCATCTAGGAGAACCTAACCCAATATACAATAGTTAGTATGAAAAAGAAACATTATGTTAGATCAGTTAGATCAGGGGTGGGCAAATTGCAGCCCACAGTCCGGATGCGGCCCACCAGGCCATTCTAGCTAGCCCGCAGGACCCCTAAAAAAAAAAAAAGAAAATTAACAGTTATCTGCCCCTGGCTGCCTGTCATGCAGCCCTCGATGGCTTGCCAAAACTCAGTAAGTGGCCCTCCACCCGAAATAATTGCCCACCCCTGAGTTAGAGTCATCCCCTGAGACCTTAACACAAATCATTATTTCCCATTCTGCCTGGTTCCCACAAGAACTCTGGCCTGCTGAGTTCTCCAAACAAGATATCATACTTGATTTTCTTGGGAAGGTTATTTCGGGACACTGAGACACTAACAGTGACAGCCAGTGATCCAAAACACACATCCCAGCATATTAAATTGAAGGTCGGGCTGGATGCATCCCAGTTAAATGTCCACTATCCTATAATCTACCTCATTTCTCAGTTAGCTGAAAATAGTGCTTCTCCATTCTCTCTAGACTGTACAACAAAATAAAATCTCCTTCTAGAAAGTATTGTTCCGTATGGAACAGCCCTGTTTGAATCAATAAATGTGTAGATTTCACTATCATATTAAATAACAAAGTGTCTCTCATCATTGCCAATTAATCCCTAAGCGTTTACATAAACTGCTAACAAGCTAGAAGAAAGCTATCTTCTCCATTTCTGAATTCAGTACAGAGACTATTACAACAGATCTCACAAATGAGTAGTTAACAGATTATACTATCACTGCATTAACCAAGTATGAAGAATAGAGCAAGCAAAGGAGAATTTGAGCCTGGACTTTTTTACTGCAATAAACAGTGCAGTGGCAACTAATTCTAGATACAAGTCAAATGCAGAGCCACTGCAACTTTACTCAAGAGAACAGAGATGCTGCTGCTTATACACAGAGCTGCATAAGGCTCCCCTGCCTCTTGCCTTTGGCCCCAACCTGTTACCCAGCACTTCTCACCCCCATGTGCTTTATGTGAAAGAGGAGGTATGCAGATGGGCTGAATGACATGTCTCATTGTGTCAGGCCAAGGTATGCTTAACTGTAGCAGTGCAATATCATAGTCATAGTTTCTGCTGTTGTAGTATTCATGGACAATGATTCGTCTGACTGAAGACACAAACTTGGCCTTCCCTTGAGTGCGCATCCCCAAGTGTGCAGTCCAAGCTCTAGGATCAGATAACCTAATTGAGAAGAGAGCAATACGCCATTGACATTTAGGATAACTTTTTAGGGAACACGTCCATAGCATAATGGTAAGACCAACCTGTTAAAAAAAACAATGGACTTCAAGCAGGAGGGAACCAAAGTAGAGGCTGCATGACAGCTATCTTCTTTGACCCATAAAAATTTTTTTTAATGTTTCATATTATCTTGCCTACTGCTGTTGGCAGGAGTCACCAATACTATCCAATAGATGCTTGCTTGTATTTCAAAGTTAAGCTTCCCAGGGGTCTGTGCTTAAAGATGTTTTCAAAAGCTTGAACCCAGGGGAAAAAGTAAGGTTTTTCCACATATGTGAACTAAGATATAAAAAAGGAATATTTTCCCTAATATTACGTTGGCTGAAACAGCTCATTTAATTTTCAGAGTTAAATGAAGTGAAATGATATCAGAGTATGCAAATAAACCATTGGGTGCTACATCTACCACCACATGCAGATGTGTTAAGAACAGTTTGAGTGCATTAAGTAGAAGTCATTATTTACCTGGTCCCCTGAAAACAATGAGCTGCAGACACAAGCCATTCCCTTGCAATCACTGAAGCCCCACAATGAGGAACTCCCACAAAATGGAGACCGACTTGCCAAGGCCATTCACCTTCTTCTGTGTCAGAGCCTCCTATGATTCGATGGACATGGACATGACTGTTTCTGCTGCTGCCACAGCCTGAAAAAGAATGTTTGGGCTTATTTTATTTCTAGTGCTGTCACACTGATCATGGGTTAGGCTGCTTTTTATAAGCAGAGAAAGAAAAAAAATGCCCCACCCCTTAAAAACTTTATGACTGCTTTTTACTGAAAAGCTTTCAAAAGAAGCAGAAGTCTTAGATTTGTTTTATCACTACTTGGGAACCAAAAATGAGGTTGGTACATTGGCATGGAACTGTGGGAAATCCAGGTTCTTTTCACAGTTCTGGCACAGACTATGGGTAAGTCACTCACACACAGTTGCCCTTGATCAAACTCCATGTGGCCACACTTGGTCTGGAACAAAAGTGCCCATGCTGGAGTTAGTCAGGAGCAGCTCATGTGCTTAAAATTCACTTAATTCACTTAAAAATTAATTAATTCACTTAAAATTCTAAACCCTTATCTTCTGTGTCCTAATTTGATGTTTAGGAAGCATCCTTATTTCAATGTTGGAAGGATTCACTAAATATATAAAACAGAGAGAAAAATATAAAACCCTCATACCCATTCAAGTGCTTCAACCCCTGAACTAAAATGATGCCTTTGGAGAGAAAAAAACAAAGTTCAGCATCACTGAACTTTAATTCTTGTTCCAATATATTCAAAAAATGAATCATTGACAGTTAAAGCTGCATGATTTGGATACTTAATCATCTGGGCCCAATGATTTGAAGTAAACCCAGAGCCTGAAATTTCAGTGTTGTTAACTCACGAATTGCTGGCACCATGATTTTCACTCCCTGCTACAGTTTTATTACACGAAAATATCATCCAGAAATTTAGCAGGTAAGGGAGAGAGATCCGTCAACAAGAACTTCCTCAAGCTCATTTCAGAAACAACTGAGACTAGAACTTAAGGATGTGAAACAGTGTAATCTACGCAGTTTTTGTACAAATATGTAAATTACACCAGGATAAGGAGTGGACAGATAAACAGTTATCCTGGAGTAGTAGCCACAGTAAGCTCAAATGCAGTATTGGATAGAAGGAGGAAGTAGTACATTAGTTGGATTGAGCAAACAAATTTCCTCTGGTAGCCATGGACACATGACAGCTAAGCCAGCATATTTTTGGCTGATACTTTTTCCTTAGTTCCATGGGGTTGCTCCTCTTTTTTGCTGGTGTAAAGGTAATTTACATTGGTGTAAATCAGTATCCATTTTAGTTAAGAGGATATAACAGAGCAAAATCTCATCAATTTTTCTGCCATCATTCAGATAGAACCTTTGTCATCTATATAGTATCTCTTTTTCCCAACCCTTACTGCTTAATCACATGTAGGAGTAATTGGTGAATCTGGCACTATTTACAGTTCAAGAGCTCTAGTTCTTTACCTAAGATGATACAGGTTCATGCTTTCACATCCACAGATATTGGAGTTGTCTGTACAAATCGGACTCAACAGCAACTTTGATGATGCTATGTGTAACTGCTAGACCACACTGAACCCAGTGCCAGAGAGAAATGCAGCAGGCAAAGAGCTTAAGTTGAGTCCCAGGCTTGACATCCTGCTGTTTTGATTGGTGGAGCCCATCCACCAATCAGGAGGCAGCAAGAGAAATAAAGGCATGTCCCTTTCCTGAGGGGCGGGGGAGAAGAGCTCTCTCGGACCTGATTGAAGACTGCAAACTGTCAGGTCCAGAAGACTTCAGGGGCGGAGCCCTGGAGCTGCATGCCCAGCACAGGGTGCCGATGCAGCGAGGGACTCAAGAAGAGCGGAGCCAAGACAAGCTGGGGAGCTCTCCTCCAGTGGGCAATAGGCCAAGGATCCTGAAGCTGCCACTGGATGAGCAGCCTTGGGCTGCTGATGGCACACAAGGACGGTGTGCAGAGACCCGGCCCTGGGAGCAGTGTAAGACAGCTTGGGCCCATCACAGTGAGTGGTTCAGTGCATGAAGCCCAGGCTTTGGGAGCTGCAAGGGCAGCTTGAGCCTGTAACCCTGGCAGGGCCAGCAGGCCACACAGTGTACGGGGCAAGGGCCTTGGGGGCCACAGTGAGGCAGCTCAGGTCCCATCTCCTGACAAGCAGCCAGGTCTTACAGTGTACAGGGCGGCACATGGGCCCAAGCCTTAGGAGCCAGGGGCAGCAGAGGCTGCTTGGGTTAGCCACCCGGCATGAGAATGGCTGGCTGGAGCCTGAAGGGCCCGGCCTGTGCTAAAAGAGCCCTCGGTGCCGAAGCCAGGGCACAGGAAAATAGTAGTGCTGCAGCATGAGGCCCAGCACCCAGGAGCCAGCAGCAGTGGTGCAGCAGCTGAGAGGAGCTGAGCCCTCAGTGCCCAGAGCGGGGCACAGGGTGGTGAGGAGCCCAGTCATGTGGGAGAGGCCTGGAGAGGTGCTCCAGCAGAGGAGACCCCATCGAGCTGTGCCCTGACCACCGCCACCTGAGGCAGCAAGTCACTGGGCCCTTGGGTCCCTCAGGGGAAAGACATTTGGGGTGGGCAAACCCAGAGAAGGGGCTGGGGGAGCAGCCTCTCACCTAGTCAAGGCCCTAAGGGGAGGGGCCCCTGGTGCTTCCTGGACACCCCCAAGGGACCCCATTGGAAGGAGGACTATCTCTTGCCATAGGTCAGGGACTATATTAAGGAGTTGGTGTTATTAAGATTGTTCCTGTTTGCACCTTAGATTTTGTAATTGAAATGTTGTATTGTGATGTTGTATTGTGTTGATGCTGCTGAAATTGCTTTATTGTGATGGGTACATAGTGTTATTTAGGGTTTGACCTTGGTTACTGATTAATGTTCACTGTGTAAGTATATATATATGATATTTAGTTTTATGATTATGTACATTATAACTCAATAAACTGTATTGCAGAAACTGGGTTGCAGAAACAACAGAAAGCTGATAACCAGCATTGCATTGCCACTTCCAAACATATGCATTACACTGATATTGCACATTGTTTCTCTGTCCAAAGGTTGAGCCACATAAAGGATCAGAATATTTGAGGTAATAAAACTTAACTTTCCTGAAAGCAAGGCCTCATTCTCAAGAGCCTAACTCTGGTATATATGGAGGACAAGACAATTCAAGCTATTGCCAATGAGCTACACAATCTCATGAGTATGCTGGCCAGTCTGAATCCAGCCCTGTTTAGCAGGGACTTAAGTCTTGTCTACCCTACCATCTTTCCCAGCATAGTCCTCCAGGGGAGAGACTGTGTGCAACAGCTAAAGCAGGGTGGGAAATTCTTTGGCCGGTCACTTAAGGAGTTTTGGTGAGCTGTTGTGGGCCAGAGGTGGGGGAAACCCATGACAACTGATCCTATCTGGCCTCAGGTCCATCTGTCCTGCACCCACTGCTGGGCTTACTAGATGGAACAGGTGAGTGGAGAGACCATCCCAGGAACCCCACCGGCAAGACATACTTGGCTGAGTGCATGGGATGGGGCCACAGATGGGCAGGGATCAGTATCTAGGAGAGCGATGGGTGGCAGGGCTGGGGCTAGTGCTGGGATTGTGGGACAGTGACAGCATGGGGGCCAGGGCCTGGGACGTAGCGACAAATCTGCTCCCTGCCTGTCCCTGCCCTTGGAACCAGTGCCTGTTGCAGGGACATGCAGGGAATGGATCACAGGTCTAGCCTGGGCCCCAGCCCTACACTGTCACTGACCAGCGATCCCGGGCCTGGACCCACTCGCCTGTTTCTCTCCTGGACTCCACTCTCCGCCCACCCATGGCCCCATCCCATCTCACCAGGCCAACTGAGTGCTCCCTGCCTGCTGGGATCCCAGGCCACTCTCCATAGAGACCACGTCCACCCACCCACTCTGTTGGGTGCCCCCAGCAGCGAGTGTGGGGCAGATGGGCTAGGGTGCCTGGGCAGCAGGGTCAGGTCTGGCAGCATAATTCAGAGACACTGGCAGCAACAGATGGAGAGAGTGAGCCAATACTGTGGGGGCTGCCTGGAAGCCACCCCCTGCCTGCCATGGTGCCCCTGTCTGCCATGTGCCCGGGGGCAGCAGGACTGGCTGCATGCACCGTAACCCAGGCTGCCCCACTGTGCCTGGGCTTGGCGGGGCTGAGGGACCTGCCGCAGGCTAAATCGAATCTCTGGGCAGGTTGGATCCAGCCCACAGGCCAGATTTTGCCGACCCCTGAACTAGAGGCATGCCATGGTACCGTGTCTGGCACAGTTGTATCTGCACTTTGGCATTTTCTTGCAAAGCTGTATCAGCTAGATTTTTCACACTCCTGGTAAACAGTTTTATTTGTTAATACCTTGGCACATATAGATGAAGATCATAGGCTTTTATTATGTCATGGAAATTTGGTTGCTGGTCCCTATGTAAAATGAGTGTTAACTAATCTAACTTTCAGCTCCCATGTGATAAACTCACCCTCATGCTTTCCATCAGAATAGAAGCTCTTCAGGGCAAGGACCACTTCTCACCACATGTTTGTACAGCACATAGCCAGAGATCCAAGGATCAGCTGGGGCCTGCAGTTTTGCAGGCAATAAATCTCACTTACTATAAAGCAACAGCAGTTGGCAACGTGGTCACATTCATTGAGGAAGAGGGGTAGGAGCAGGGGGCATGAGTTTAAAAATCATAAAAACCCAAATCATGATTTTGGTATCCAACTAGCAGTTTCAGCCGGACATGAGAATACTAGGATTTGTGAGAAGATTTGCAGATTAATTGATTAGCTAAACATCACTGTTGAACTAACCCTTATTCTTTTAAAATATAAGACTTAAAACAGAAAAGTAGGTTGAGTTACAGCTTCTCAGAAGAAAAACTTTTGATAAAAGCATCATACCAAGTATGTATTGATCTTTATGCATTAGCTCACTGGTATCACAATCACAACACTTCTCAGTCCCATCAAGACATTAATCCTCTGTGGACATGCATAGCAATGAGAAGAAAGTATATACACATGAAAGGCATATCCTGATGAGTACACATTTGTAGTTCATGGCACCTCAAACCTGTTTGTAGCACCACAAACTGCACACATGCAATTGTGTGCCACACTGCAGATTTGCAGCACAGCATCAAAATTTGATACTGGGATGTCCCAGTATTAAAAACTGCCACAAAAAACGGCGTGGTGTATGCAACAGCGTGCACTGCCAGAAATGAAGCCACGGATCCTGTTGGCCAGGATCCATGTGGCCAGATCAGTGCCATCGCTGCCCTGGGAGGCCCCCAGGACCTTAGAGAAGGCTACTGAGGCCAGCATAGGTGCTGGCCCCAGCCTTCCCTTCCCTACCCCACCAACGGCCCCAATTTGGCATGCACTAGAGCGTGCCCTGGGGCACAAGGGTGTGGTTGTTTTGGTGCCCCTGGAAACACATGTCTCTGCATGTGGGGATGCACCCTAAATGGGAAAGGAAAGCAGTGTAATTTAAATGCAAAACCTGATGCATGAAGTTTAAGATTAGAGAGAGATACTTACTGCAGTTGTTTTCATCACTTTGATCAATACAGTCCACTGTCCCATCACATTTTGCATTTCGCTTTCTAATGCAAATGTTATTGCTGCACTTAAAAGTATACTTGGTACAAGGAATACCTGCAAAAACAAAAAAGGCTGTATGACTAATGGGTTGTCTGCACCCAAAAATGTAGATCTTTGCCCTCTGAGCTCTTTTTTCTAAGGACACAAAAGCTTCTACTGGGTAACATTGCTTTTAACATCACAGTATTTAAAATGGTTCCCTCTACTGAGCAACTATAACTGCATCTTTACTACAGCTTTGACCAAACCAGCTGTCCCTTCGCCTCTCTGTCCTAATCAACCAACAAAACTTGGACCAAACATTTATAAGGCCACATAAAGCAGCAATTACATAAGAAACCAAAGTATTTATTATAAGAAGTACAACTTAGACAAAGAGAAGCACCTAAAATAATTTCAAATAAGCTGCCCTTCCATTTCCCACGTCCAGCTCATCTTGACTACAGTTTGGGGGTGGCCAGAGTTACTCAGCCTGGGAGCCACATGCAATCCTCCACGAAGTTCAAGAGCGGAGACCTGGGGGGACAAGGTGCGGGGGGATGAATAGCAACCCAGAGTGGAGGTGCCAGGCCCCCCCTGCACCCTCCTGGCTGTACTTTGGCCACCATGGCTTGTCCTCACAGTGGCTGTTTCCCCCCCCCTTTCCTCCCCCCCCCCTTCTGGCAGCCACTGGACACTGGACGCAGGATCAAGCTCCTGCTGCCACAGTGCCAAGTTGCTCCAGCTTTCCCCATGGGGAGCACACCCTGGAGTAAGCGACATGGCTGCAGCCCCTGCCCCAGCAGCCCAGCGCGTGAGCTAGCAGTCCCAGAGGAAGAGAAGGAGGGTGGGCTTGGGGCATGCTCCGCATGGGGAAAGCCAGAGCAGTGGGAGGTGCCAGGCTGTGCAGTCCCTTGGAGCCACCTTGGGGAGAAGTGGGCAGGGCTTCAGGCAATTTCCGAAGAGCCACAAGTACCATGCTGATGAGCTGCATGCAGTTTGGCCACTGTGGCTATAGTTGATTGCAATTCAGACAAACGTTTTATTCTACCACATATGGAATGAACCATGAAAATTTATCAGATCAATAGAATTAAGTTCAGAGCTAAAAAATATAAGTCACTTGCCTGAAAAAATTCTGTTTTGTAGCATTCCCCCAATTTTTTTTTTTTTTGGCTTCTTACCCATTTTTAACTCCTCTGTGAAACTACATCTTTTTGTCTCAAAAGTATTTACGCCTAATGCCTAATAATAAAATTCACCACTTACATAGCAGTGGTCAGACTACCATTTAGTCCTAAAATCCTAACAGAAACCTGGAAGACAAGTTCACACAGTTACAGCTGTTTTTGTAATGGGAACACAGAACTTGTTCAAGTTTGTATTGTGCATAGAAAACATCTGAATTTGAATTTTTCAACTCCTAGTTCACAAGAGTCAATTGTGCTGCATGAGACTGCAGCTCGTGCCTGTGGACTTATTAAAAGGAGACATTTTGGCTACATACAAGTGTTCCACTTAGTGTGCTTTAAGCACACGGAAGGTGCTTTACAGCTGTAACAGAATAGATGTTCATGGCACAAGGGACACCTATACACAAGGAGCAAGGCTGCTCGGATGCGCTATAGATTAATTGAGCTTACTGGAGCATGGTAATTACTGCACTCCAGCGTCTCATGTGTCAGTGCCCCCTCCCTGTCCCCCACAGTTAAAAATGGTGGCAGGGGTGCTTTAACTAAAATTTGTCAAATGAGCTTTAGTTAAAGTGCCTCTGCCTCCATTTTTAAGCACAGGGATGCTGATACATGAGACACTCTGCGTGCTTTAATTAGAGTGGTTCTCGGAGGCACTCTAATTAAAGTGCCCCGTCCTACTCCTAGAGCATGTGTAAAAATGCCCAAAGTACTTTAAAAAAGGTGGATCCTGCTTAAAGTTAACTCTGGATGGGTGTATGGATGTATACTAACCTATAGTGCTTTCTGTTAGAGTACTTTGTTGAACACCTGTGACAAGGTCAACTTAGAGTGTGATCACTACCATCCCAGGTGGTGTTGCATAGGTCTGCACTCTAGCATCAGGCAGAGCTCACTTGCTCTCCCCAAGCCTAGGCTTGCCCTGCCCTCCCAGCTATCACTGACCCCAGAACTGCATGAAGTCTGGCGGGGGGAGGGGTAAAGGTATGAGGGAAGCGGGGTTTCTGTTTCTACAGCTGCCCTAACTCACCACAGCTGGGGGATGGGGACAGCCTGTAGGGGAAGGAGTCCCTACTCTCTCCCAGCAGCTGCCCTGGCCAGGATGTGGCATGCTGCTGCTTGGTTGGAGACAGGGAGCTGGGGGCTGTATCCCTGCAGCAGCCCTGGCCAGGCAGTACAATAGCCCCCCACCTCCACCAGGCCATGCTGCAGTGGTGCCCTGCCAGAGCTGCTGCAGGAACACGGACCCTGGGGAAGCCCTGCAGAAGCCCCGGCTGGGTCACACTGTGTGGTAGTTGCTGGCTGCAGCTTTCAAGATGCTGAGGGAGAAAGGGAGCCCTGCCACATGGACCTGCCCCCATATGAGACCCCAGCCAGTTGTGGGGGGGCTCTGTTCCCCACCTGCCTTGCCCCACTAGCTGCTGCTGACAGTGGCCAGCTGGTGGAGGGGGGTCAGTAGAGGAGTCATTCTGGCAGCCTTGCAGGTAGCATGTGGGAGAGCTCCCGGCAGCCTGTACAGGCAGGCTGCAAGCCCTCTCTCCCCAAAACAGGAAACATCTGTTCAGCTGCCTCCTGCTTTAACTTGTAGTGCCTTGAGTAAAGTGCAGTAAGTTACAGCACTTCCACCATGGGCTTTTTAAACATCTGTACTTAGCCACTGATGTTCAGATTATTTAAGGGGATCTTAAGAAACTAAGCATCATTTTCTACCCATACAAAAAATGTCTAAGATTTTTGGCAGAGTTTCAAAATACTCTTTGAAAGGAACTAATCTGTTACTAGAAGTCCAATAATGGCTGGATACATGATAAAAAGTGAATATGGTTGCTAAAATGCTTACTTTCAGTGCAGTTCTGCTCATCGCTGTCATTTTCACAGTCAGCTATTCCATTGCAAGCAAGTGAATGATGCTGCATCAAGAAGCTGGAATTACAGTTGTGCCTGGGTACAGCTAGAGAAAGAAGATGTCAGATAAGGAATGAAAATGCTGTGGTTAGGTTTGGAGGGCTGTCGTGTTCATGCCACTATTGTTGTGACTGCTGCTGTGTAAAAGTTTCAGAGCTGAGTTGGATGGAGATTTAACTAAGGTACCCAAGGTCTCACACACAGCAAATAAAAAAGTCAGTAACTGGAACCAAGTGTTTAAAATCCTGATCACATTGAATCACTAACATATACCTCCTTATGTACTGGGCATAATGAAATTTGATATCCACTTTGACTGGAACAGAAATTTCAGCCTTTGCTTACTAGTTATTTTTAATTAGATGTTCAAGTATTCTTTCCACCAGGTGACTTTTAGAGGTATCCTATCCTGAAAGCTAAGGGCTGTTGTGCTAGCTCACCATGCAGCCATCAAAACCCAGAACTAGGCATTCAACAAGAACTTGCATTGCTAAAATAAGAAGGTAAACAGTAAAGAGAAGGCTTGTTTCAGCATGAGAGAGAGCGTGAGAGACCATGAGAGCCATTTCTCTCTTTCGTCAGCTTTAACAAGCTGTTTCCGCTGCACTGGAGAAAGCTCCAAAAGTTAAATATGGATAAGTATCCCACAAACTCAGTGCAAATTTGAATGCATCTTAGCCTGTAAAAGCGGTCTGGAAATTTTCAGTTTTTCAGTACTTCCCTCCATTTGTTTAAGTTGTAACATAAGAAGACACAAATGCATTCACTTGGTTTCTCTTTTCAGCTATTTAGTAAGTGAATACTGACCACAGAAGAGCTCATCACTTTCATCAAAGCAGTCATTTATCCCATCACAGCGCTGCACCTGCTGAATGCATAAACCAGTGGAGCATTCAAAGTAGCCAGCTGGACATGCTGAAAGCAAAAGGACAATTTACAAATGCTCTGCTTTTTAAAAGCTCATAGTCCCATCTTAGCTAACTGATTTGAAGCTAATTAACGATTGTATCGGTTTACCTGCGTTACCAATGGCTGCATACCATAGTTCATTTTTCTACACTTCACTCAGCTTCCAATGCTGAAGCTCCAACATTCTAGTGATTTTAAATATCCAGATTCCCTTTCTGATTTCCCATTTTTCCTTAATACATATTTTATGTGTACGCTGTCCCAAAACTTCCATCACTGCAGCATATAGCTCACATATCTTAGCATGTTGGGTCCAGGCAAGTCCAACTACACTGTATAACAAAGGTTAAGACAATTCACATAACTTACACACCAGCTCTTTCATAGTTAAACATGCTTCTGACAGTCTCTAAAGGCTATCAGCAATTCCACAGTAGCTATCACTGAGGAAAGTTTGTGCAGGACACACGCATAGCAAAACAAATTAAGGTACATTTGTAAATGCCTTTTAACTACAGATTCAAAGAAGTAAAATGTTGAGAAAATGACCATGCTTACACAGCATAAGACCCTATGCAGTGAAGTAATCTAAGAACACAAGAGTTATACATGTAAATTATTATTCCTTCATCACATTAACATAGAAATTGGTTAAATGTTTTCTATATTTAAATAGAATTTTTTAATCATTTTGCCACAATATATCCTTAAATCTCTCCCTGCCTCCATTCTCTCCTCTCTCTCACACACACACACACACACACACACACACACACACACACACACACACACACACACACACACACACGAGTCCTCCCTTTTATGCAGCACCCTCTTCAGTAAAATGTCTTCAGTGTTTCACACCCAGCAGATGGGGTTGGCTATCAGATGAGGGTGGAATTTGGCCCTGATTTCTTTATGGCCAAACATGCACATTGATGAAAAAACTGGCATGGGATGATCTTATTAATCAATATACTGTTCACTTGGGGGAAGTCTCTTGTTCAGCAACAGTAGAACAATATAGAGGAGACATCAACGATAGAGCCTTTGAAAAAAGTAACAGCAACAGAATGCTGGACAACTGGCAGACAGGTGCATGCACCCCCTCCCATTGGCAGCTTTCACACTGTTATTCCACTATTTACTTAGATTCAACATCTCTCTCTGTCTTTCTTTAGATTAGTAAAGAAAATTATTTCCTCGGGACAAATCCTTCCAGCGTTTCATGTATACAGTCAAATTTACAGTGATTTAAGACCTGTGAAAGCTGGTGGACATTTTTCTCAGTAAGAGTGGTTCTCAGAGCATTTATCAGAAAAAAAAAATTAAATTCGGCTTACGTTGGCTGATGTTGTAACTTCCATATTCCACCAGAAGTGGCTGCTCGGAAAGCCTGGAACTACACTGAAGCTCAACATTAACTACAGAGCTTGCAACACGGAAGACTGTTTGGTGATCAACATAATAACCACAGTACCTAAAAGTGAGCAATAAAAATATTGTTTAAAAAAAAAAAGCAGCTTTCACTCTTAAGCACTTTATGTAGTATTTTAATATACAAATAATTGAAAGGCTCACACAATGCATGCCTAGAGAAGTTGTGAAATCTCCATTCCTGGGTATTTTCAAGACCAAGTTAGATAGCTCTGAGATCCCCGGTGCAGGGTGTACTCAGAGCCCCTAGAACCCTGCTTTGTCGCTGGTTCACTCTTCCCTTCCCCAGATTCATCAGCAGGGAAAAGAACCAGGACAAGCAGCAGCAGCATGGAGCCTCCAGAGCTGAGTGAAAGCAGGGTCTGTTGGTGGCTAGCATGGTAGTCAGGGATGATCCTGCCTTGAGCAAGGGGACAAACTAGATGACCTCACAAGGTCCCTTCCAGCCCTACTTTCTTATGATCCTATCATCGAGCCACCTGCCACATTTTAGCTGATGCTACAAAGGCAATCTTAATTGAAAGAGAAGCCTATCTCCCAGAGAAGTGCAAAAGCAGGAGTAGTGGAATGCATACGAATTTGTACCTATCATTCCAAGAAGTTCAAGTGTTCCAAATCAAGAGCAATGGGAGATAGAGGGGGAGGGAGCCAAAGCATCATAAATCTTCTATATCATAAAACATCTGTCTGCAGGAAGAGCTTTAATATTTGATGTACAAAGTCAATTAGTAAGTATTAACATAGCCTATTTAAGCAGAGATGAGCACATGGTAGCACTTGGGTTCAAATGCCTGACCCAAGTAGTACCACAAGGTGTTCAATTATAGAAGTACATGCTTTGCAACAAAGAATACAAGGTGCTTCCTTTCTGTATTAGTTACTCTTTCCAGAAGCATCACAAAGGAGCATGGGTAGATCCAGGATTGCAGCTATAGGTATGCATCCACACCCACTTTGGCATGAGGTGCATGTGCAGTGAAGAGAGCTTATTGTCCATGTGCCACATAGCTGAAGGGGGTGTACCCACAGCTCCTCACTGTGATGCTGGATGCCAGTGTTGTTCCAGCAGTTCCTGCTGGAGCTCTGCATGTGAGCTCTGAGATCCCCAGTGCAGGGTATACTCAGAGCCCCTAGAACCCTGCTTTGTCACTGGTTTACTCTTCCCTTCCCCGAATTCATCAGCAGGGAAAGGAGGAGCCAGGACAAGCAGCAGCACCATGGAGCCTCCAGAGCGGAGTGAAAGCAGGGTCCCTGCAAAGTAAACCTGGACTGGTTCTTTCAGGTCAATCAAAGCTACTTGCAAAATGATGAAAGCTATCTATCATGATTTTTTCTGATTATTTCAGGGAGAGGGTTTGCTCTACCCCCTACAGTTGGTTGAAAAGGTTTTGCTGCAATTGTTGTTTTAGTTTGCAAGAGGGGTTTCGAAAAAGGTTACAAAAAAAGGGTTTGAACCAAAACAAGCAAAATATTCAGAAAAAAAAGTTGTTTTAACCAAGGCTTCTTATTAATCTCCAAATTAAAGTGGGAGCATTTTTTCTTAAATAAAGTTGAAATATAAAAGGAATTTTTACTGTAACTCCATTTATGATAATGAGACTAACTCCAGAAACCACAGTCTTCTGGAAGTTTTAAAAGAGCATTTGGTAAGGATACAACAAAGGAATGGGCTGGTAGAAGTTTTCAAAATTTAATCCATCAAAGTTGTCTTGTCATCATCATAAAAGGTGGCAGTCCAGCTTTTCTCCCATTTCTAAGATAGCCCCTATGAAGCAGAAAGGGAAATGATGGACAAGGAAGTATCTGACTGGTTTTAGAGAAAAAAAAGTGGCAGAAAAAATATTAGGTATTGTCCACCATTAATATTCAGGAGCTTTTGAAAGCAAAGTCTTTAAACTGGTAGACTGTATGAAAGATGGAGAAGTGCCTTGGGTGCTCATCTACTTTAAGCTGCCACCTTGGCAAACAGCTTCCCTGGATTTCTGCCTAGGTGCCACTTAATGAATCTGAGAATCCTAAATGCCTGCAGATGCCAAGAAACACTTAATCCCCACCAAAGCCAACTGCATTTCTATGGTGTCCTTTATCCAAAGATGCCAGAGGCTGTACGTGGTCCTCAGACACTGCCAAAATAAAGAGAGAAAACCACCCAGCAAATATTTGAAGTCACTTAAAAAAAATAACAGAATGAATTTTTAAATGTGGTTAAATTTAGAGCAATGTTTCAATAGCTGTGGTTACTCTGGAATTTAAACAGACCTTTGGAAAACTTCCCAAAGCTAAGAGTTGATCATGTGAAATAACTTTTGGGTTTTAAGGACTTTTCCCCACTGAGAATATAGCGGCTAGAAAACATGTTTTCTATGAAGAGATCCCCACTAATACTGATGGTTCATTTTTTAGCTATTACACTGGGTTAAGACATCTCCCACAAATATTCTAGCCTCTAAAAATACCAGTGACTGCATAAACTAATGAATACACTACTGTATATTGTGACAATAGGAAGGCATTTTTCCTAGCTCTTTTTAATTAGCAGTTATACCATCAGACAGGCCCAAGCTTGTTATACCTTGTAGAAGTGAATTAAAAAATGTATATTTAACTTAAATAGTATTGGATTTGATTTTCACTTCAGTGATATTGTACATACAAAGTAACTCAACAGAAAACAAGCATTAAAAAACCTTTCCATCACAGAAATACAACATCCCAGGGAAAAAACAGAAGCAATAGCAATAACATAATGGAAAATGCATAAGAAATATACCATACTTAGAGCAGTCAACTATACCAGTTTAGGCATTTGGAGTGGGAAATGAGAATAGTTATGTGGTCTCCCCATGACACCCCCTTACTACAAAGCCAGTTCCAGTGTTATTAAACATTACCTTTCCCACATGTTAAAAGCTCTTAAGAAGAGAGCATCCACACATTAAGTCAGGAAAAGACTAGCTAAGGGAGAAATATCACTGGCGGGTGTCAGGTAGTTTGTGTTGCAGTGATGACACAGTTGCATGGGGCCAGCATAAGCAATTTGAGGTCCTCCAGCATCCCAAGATTCATTGCTCTGATTTGCCCCCATACAGCTGATATATCCTCCAGGACTCTACTATCCAGGAGTAATGGAAAGGCAGCAGCTGCAGGAGGGCTAGCAGCCACGGGACAGAACTGGCAGTCATACCCCTGCTCCCCAGCCTTCTAGTGTCAAGTCAAAGCCGTGAAGCTTACAGAGGGTATTAACCCTTAACAGGCAACTGCTCACAGCATGCACTGACTTTAAAATTGCCTAACATTCCCTAGAATTACCATGTGCTAATTATAACATCTGACAACACCCTTAGACTCAAAGCCCTTACAATCAATGATGGATTAAGTTCCAGGTTCTACAAACCCTTTTTTGGTTAACCCAGTAAACCCAGAACTACTTTATGAAAATAAATACCCTGTGAATCTTAAAGTTCTCCCATTCCTACCTCCCACCTGAGCCAAGAGAGCTCACACATCTTCCACCCATCTATTCTTTTAATTAGGAATGTCATTTATTTTAGCTAGGTATAGTTACAGTCAGACCAGCCAAAGGAAGGTGTTACAGATATTATTAGCAAATATCTATCGTTGTTGTTAAGACTCACTAAACTTCTTGCCTGAATAATTTAGTAAAGTTTACCCAGATCATCTCAGGTTAATAACCCATGTGAAAATACTTACATGTGCTCATTAATTTTCCACCATCCCCGCTCACAGCCTTTGATGCTTTTCTCACTTACGGTATAGTTATGAAACTTCAGTGCTATACCTAGGTTCTTCTGAGGAGTCTATTCCAAACAAGTGAAAAGGCCAGTTAAAAAGGGGTTAATTTATGTTGTGTAGACACTACACATTAGTCATCTTTAAAGAATTTTCTCAGCACTCACTGTCCACAAGTTACAGGAGCTACAGTACTGTCCACAGCTCAGCAGCAAACACCTAAGATGGTTATTCAGCTGCCAGGAAAAGCTTTCACTGACAGAGGCCAAGTGCAGCTGCAGGCTTTCCATCTCCTACCAAGCAAAGAATCCTTTCATCTTCCACCGCCACTGACCATATAAGGAATGAAGCTTTTGTGCCAAGATCAAAGGACTCTGGTGCTTCCAACCTTGCTTATACGGGACAGGTTGCCATGGCTGAGTGACAGATAAGACACTGCCATACAGAGCAGTCGGCTCTCAAATGCTTTTTGCTGGTGCCTTTCATCCAAAGAATTCTAAATATTTCACATCTTATTTTAAACTCAAGGGTACCACAGAAGTATGCAATTACTATGCATTCCTTTTTTAAAGGAACATGATAATTGACAAACCAATGGTCATACTAAATGGCAGAGCCATGATTAAAAGCCCACAGCATTTATCCCATCCCTCTCTCTTTTTAAGAAAAGTATAATCTAGGCAATGCGCAGTGTGTGTGTGTGTGTGTGTGTGTGTGTGTGTGTGTGTGTGTGTGTGTGTGTGTGTGTGCGTGCGTGAGTGCGTGCGTGTGTGTGTGTGTGTGTGTGTGTGTATATGTTGTGGGGGGGTCATGGAAGGGGAAGATGGGAATTTTTAACTCAAAAAGTTTGGCTCTATTCAGCCTTATCCAGAAAGGTCTAGGAAAAAAAAGTCACCCACCCCAGTTCTCATGGGATGCTTTTAATGTTCACACTCCAAAAAAGCCCCTATTAGATTAAATTGTAAGTATTTAAAAATCGTATTTCATGCACACTTGGCAGAGACAAGCTAGTCTTTTACAAATAAACCCACCAAATGTTCCTTCTACCCTGAGCATGCTCTAAAGCCCAGGTCCTAAAGCAAATTTCCCTTTAATGGGAGCTGTTGACTGGTATAAGTCCTTCCCTGCTTCTTTATACTGTCTGCAGCAAACTGACAGGTAAGCAAGAAAGATTCGGTGATTTGGACATAGACAGAGCTTTAAATGTTTTTTCTATGTACCTCTAGGCAGCAGGCAGCTCGTGAATGCTGGGATGCTGGGGCGCATGGAGCATCCCAAGGAAGTGCAGGGGACCCCCCAGCATGCTTGGCAACAGACCAGAAGCACTTCTGGTCCAATTCCGGGTCCGCTGAAGAGCATGCAGCCCCCACCCCTCGTGTCTCCCCAGCTCAACAACTGGTGCCTCCTGGGTCGGGGGGGGCACCTGGGTCCTCCTGTAGCCAATCACTGAACTGGGGGGGGTGCAGGGGAGCCCCCCAGCACACTCCCCCACGGACCCAGAAGTGTCCACTTAATTTCTGTCCACTTCTGGGTTTGCCGCAGAGCATGTGGGGGGCACCCCCCGCACTCCTGTGAGATGCTCCATCTGCCCCAGCATTTCAACATTCATGAACCATGCCTGGTACCTCGAGGTATGTAGAAAAAACATTTAAAATCGTGTCTATGGCTGAATTGCTGATTCTCTGAATCAGCATCAAATCTTCAGATTCGGATTTGGCTGAATCAAATCAGGGACAGTGATCCAAATCAAATCACTGTTCTGTCTGCCTGTCCCGGGGGGGGGCAGGGAATCCTTGCTTCAGCAGTGAGTGGGGAAGGCGGGAGGGCAGGGGGAATCCAGGCAGACCCTGCTGTACATGAAGTCTGCCAGAGCTCTAGCCAGGGAGCAGAGGGGATAGTCAGCCCTGCTGTGGAGCAAAGAGCCCTGTTCAGCCCAGAGAGGATGCTGGGATGCTGGGGGAGTCTGATTTATCTTAAACCAGCAGGGGGTCTGGGACAGACATTGCATAAACCAGTTTGATCCAAATCAGTTAAGTCTGATACTACATTCAACCAGGTTTATCTCAAACTGGTTTCAGCCATTTTCAAACTGGTTTATGTGCACTGAACATCTGTTCTGTTACAGCTTTAAACCAGTTTCTGATCATTTAAACCCACTTATGTGTAATGTCTGTCCCTAGCCAATGTCTACACATGCAGTCCTATTAGGCCACAGGATATTAACTAACTCCTCTGCCAGTTAGAACTTGTAAATACAAATACTATTCTCCAAAAGCTTTTTTTTAGTGTGCAGCAACAAACATATAGATGCTGATAGGGCTGGTTGGGGCATAAAGGTGCTTCAGTGCAGGGCTGCCTGCTGGCTTGTACTCCAGCCAGCTCCTCTGCAGCACATTAAGCTGGGTCAGAGCAGCCCGGACTGGCTGACCCTTGGGGCCCCCTGTCAGCCAGGGCTGCTCAGACCCAGCTAAATGTGCTGTGGTCCCAGGCTCTCATGAAGATGTGGTGCCCAGGAGCAATAAATACCAGCACAATATGTATCAGAGTTTATTTCTTCACATTAATTCCATGTGTTGATGCTCCTAGTAAAGCTGTGCTTAATTTCTGTCAGTCAAGTATTAATTGCTGTAGATTACGGTGTAGTCAGAAATATCTACCAGATCTCTCATAAAATGTCACTCCCTACAGAAACCTATGTTGGGCATGCTCTGAGGCTTTTGATGCTTTACATGTGTGTCAGTGCCAGAGGAAAAAGAGTAGACTTTACCTGGAAATTCCACATACAAATGCATTTTGGAGGATAGTAGCTTGGGTAATAGGGACTCATGATTCTCCCCTCATACCCACTTTTTTCTTTTGCCAGTATTGTTTTTCCACACTCTAAGGGGAAAAAAAGAAGTTTGTTAAATTCCATGCTGAGTTCTGCAGCACAAGTGGCCAAATTGATCATGTTCCTTAAACGCTATAGCAGAGCAACTTAAATGTTGCAATCAACATTTAGTCAATCCACTGAACTAAAAAAGAAGTCAGAATTACATATTACATATAATCTCCCCTCCCCCTGCCTCCCTCCATACACATGCATACACACGGAAGTGATATAGAAGAACCTGTGGCTCTCAGCCCTCAAATCCTGGGAATGCTGTCTCTGATAATTTGCTGAATGTCTTTCACAAACAGAAAGGTCAGCAATTCATGCAAACTAATCAGTTCTCCGCAGTTGCCAGGAACAACCTCAGTTCAATACACTGAACTTCAAAAGTGGCCCACACAAGCCATTGCCTCCATTTAAAGGGGCCCCACAGAATTGATCAGCCAAACTGTGTGTTTGTAAAAATAGATAACTTAAAAAAAAAAGTTTGTAAGTGTGGTAAACCTAATGTTAAGAAGCCATATTCACTGCCAAAGTGACCTGAAGAACTACTCTGATCACTTCCTCATTCCTCTGTGCAGTGCAAGTCATTTGATTTCTGTGAAACAATCTCCATTTGAAATAAAGCATCTCTTGAAAAAGATCCCAACCCAAAACTTAAATTTGCATGTGTAACACCCACACACACTTCAGGATGTGTGGTAAAGTGTGTGCTTTCGGTTGTTGTATATTGTGGGCGATGCGGGGGTTTGGAGGGGGTGGGGGGGAAGGACTGGAAAAGAACCACCTCCCCTCTCCCTCATTGTGTCCAGATCATTGTCTTAAGATTTTTTTAAAAGAACCTTAAAACCAGTGTAGTGATTCTGGAGGAAATCCTGGAGCACTGGCCACCTTTTATAGCCAAGACTGCGTGTCCAGGCTGCAACCATAAGCCTGGGCCTCTTTTTGCTATTTCACTGCTATTGCAATTTCAGCCCACCTGTGTGGGGCTGAACATTGAGACCTGGATCAACAAGATGTGCCACTCACCAGATGGCTGGGGTTGGTATAGGCCTGGCTGGCTTTTTGGTGCCCAGTCCAGGCCCAGTGAGATAGGTCTGGGACTCCTTTTGCCCCTTTTGCAGTTTACGCCCCAACCAAGCTGAGTGGCTGGACACTAGTTGTAGTTCAGGGCCAAGTGAAAATAGACCTGCCCCCTTTTTTTGTCTCAGCTGTTAGGTCTCTGCATAGCAGTATAGCTGAGACTAAACGTCCAGGCGGCAGCCAAATAGGCCCGGCGCTCTTTTGTTGCATGTTCAGATCATGGTGCAGAACAGGCCTGAGCACTCCCTTTATTGTTCTACAGCTGTTGGGTCTCAGGCTAGCTATGTTGTTGAGCCCCGCTGTATATTTGCTTTATGTCTGGGCCTGGCTTTGGGCCTGGCACATGTTGTTGCTTTTGTAACTCTGGTTGGTGCTGGTTGCAGTTCAGGCTCTTCTGCTGTTTGGCTGCCTTGTCTTTGAGTTCTCTTGCAGTCTCCTGCCCCAGCAGAGCTGGGATTAGGACTAGAAATTTTGGGGTGCAATATGCTGATGACAGCTGCTGTTAACCCTTCAAAGTCACCACACAGAAGTGGAGATCAGTGCTACAGCTTCGCAGGGAGCAACAAGAGACCCCTTACAACACAGAAGGACCTATACTCTCTAGCAGCTCTCTGTGGCACAGTAGACCAATGGAGCAGCTCATAGGACTCCCCGGCGTGGGCCCCCCTTGCCAGCCCATTGCTGAAGGGCAGCTGTGTGGGTGCAGGCCCCCAGAACTACCCACTGGGGAGCCCCCACGTCCCAGACTGCCTGGGTATGGGTAAAGCCTCCCCAAAAAGGGTGTCACCTATAGACCTTGTTTTGTAGTTTATAGTGTTTTAAAATTATAGCTAGTGTTTACTTTTGTTTTTTCCTTATTCTTTGTAATAAACTTAGATTTTGTGTTTACACTGCTTGAGAGGGAAGAGTTGTTGGTTTTATTGAACACACTAGGGATTCATTTAGTGTTTCCCAGGTAGTCTGGGTGGAAGCTCAAGCCGAGGTTTTATATATATTGATATACTAAATATATTTAGTACCCCAAAATTGAACATGGCCCTTGTTACTGTTGACAGGATAGCACCACATCCATAATAACCTGCAGGTTGGAACAGGAGTTATAGAGGCAATGATATGGATGGTGGCAGCAGAAAGCTTCCCAAAATCTGCATGTGCTTGGGAGAATTGTGCAACAGCTCTGAGCACACAACCTATGACAGAGCTGCCAGGAGCAGCGCTGAATGCTGTGCACTTAAATAAAAATCCATGTTGCTACAGTCCAAAGGAAGTCCCTTGTCATTGCACATTACTCTATGCATAAAACAACAGCCCTTGGTAAATTATCCCAATGATTTATTTAAAATTACTGTTAAATATTTGCTAGCCTACATCTTTCTGGCTGCAACTTCCAGGACTCTGTATTTTATTATACCTTTTTCTTGCTAGTCCTATATTATCTGATTTTATTTGTAGATGATTTTATTTCATATTAGATTTATATGCCACCTTCCCCAAAAGAGGCTTGGGTCAGCTTACAAAATAAAACTGATAAATCATAAAGGCAGACAAAATATTTAAATAAAATAAAATGTAATAGAACAAACTCCCCAGACAACTATGATCAAGTGACTCTTGAACCAGAAAGGAAGATGAACAGATGTGGAATACAACACTAGTGCATACATTTATCCTTTTTTGCTGCCTAAGCAGAAACCTAAATTAAGATACTGAAGATTATAAATGCAATCACAAATTTTAGTTTTAATACTGAATATTTAATGCTCACTACTTTCATCTTTAAGACTGGAAATCAGAGGCTCCAGCAGCAGGGAGCAGCTACAGAAGTAGTGTAAATGGACTGCTATGCGGGTAGGAGAAGGAGCTATAACTAATTTCCGAATATTGACCCCAGTCAAGAACTGTGCAACTCTCTTCCCTCCAAACTTTGCTCTGCAAGTCTTCTTGGGACAAGATGCATCTCCTTTGGTGCATTTATATAGCACCTAGGCACAGCAGAGCTTGGTTGGATGATTCTCAGGCTGTAAACCAGAAAAACCACTAAACGTATCCAGACATAGAATTTTTATGAAATTTCTAAATGGACACCAGCCCTTAAGTCATTCAATGTTGAACCTACAGCATTTTTCTTGTGATTATGGAGATTTGCTTTCAATAAAATAAGAGGTAAGAAGCATTTTGTTCACTTACTATATGCTATAGTTACCAACCATCACTTAGGTAATACAGCAACATCTCCATCTAGTGACAATCAGGAGTATTGAAGATGATGGGTTGGCAATGAAAATTCAAGCATTTTTCTTTAATATACTTCCTACCTGCTTCACATAACAAAAGCTAATCCAAAACAGAGAGGACAACAAGAAAGGATTACAGGAAAAAAAGTCCCAGTGTTAACAAAACAAAGGAAATAAAGAAGAGAATATAATAGAAGGAGGTAGGAGGGGAAAGACAGATTAAAAAAGAAATCAATCAAGGAGCTGCTAATTTAGGATTCTAAGAAATGTATCAGCTCTGGACTCTTGACTGGCTTCTCCATGATAAACACACTTCATTTAAAAAAGAAAAAAAAAAGACGACTTACTTTCTTGTGCAATGACCTCAAAAAAGCCATGGAATTTCTTCAGTTTCTGTGTTTGTGTAGACTTAAACGTGACCAGCATCAAATTATTTGTGGAAACGAATGACATTAAGGAGTTGGTTGGTTCACATATTCTAAGAGAGGGGGAAAAATGACAAGAGACAAAAGGAGTTATTTTTAAAAGCAGATAATGCTTGTTAGGTTTTTAAATTTCCACTCAAAGACTAAAGCTGGAACACAATCTTTTTTTTTTTTTTAACTCCTATTTACAAATCTATGTTGCTAACCACTAGGAAGTGTGGTTGAAATATACTGAGAAAGTAGTGTCATGTAAGCGCGCAGTGGCCCTATCTTACATTTACTATGCTTACTTTATTAGGAATATTGGACTGGAAGGGACCCAAATGCATCAACGTGTCCACCCTGTCCCCCGCAACTGGAGTCAACCATGGAACAAACGTTAAGTTCAAAACCCCTTAGAGACACTGCAAGAGGCACATGCAGGAACAAGAAAATGTTCCCCATGCTGCAAGTTTGCAGCGCAGGGACAAAATGAGACCCCTGGATATCCAGGGGTCAAAAAAACCCCGCAAAGAAAAGAAGTGGGGCAGGGCAAAACCTGAGGCAACCGGAGGCTGGGTGCTCCATAAAGACACTCTGGCTGCCAGAGCATCTCTATGGTTAGTCCTTGCCCATGAGGGCAGGCAGCATGCCAGCAGCAGGGAGCTGGACCCAGGCTCCACTGCTGGTAAGTAAGCAGTCAGGGGGCTGGAGGAAGGGGGAGGGAACCATGGAGAGGGCCCACCGGCCCCACCCGCTCCCTCAACCCCCTGATCCTTTCCCCACCTGGCCCCATCCCCTGCCTGCCCCCTGAGCCCCCTCATCTCCCAATCCCTTCCCCACCAGCCCCACTCCCC